>NW_027467863.1:0-82156 GCF_004210375.1 Tachypleus tridentatus
CACTGATGACAAGTTACTTGTTTGATGAGATCTCCAGTACTTACACTGATGACAAGTTTTGTTTGATGAGATCTCAGTACTTACACTGATGACAAGTTTGATGAGATCCAGTACTTACACTGATGACAAGTTACTTGTTTGATGAGATCTCCAGTACTTACACTGATGACAAGTTACTTGTTTGATGAGATCACCAGTACTTACACTGATGACAAGTTACTTGTTTGATGAGATCCAGTACTTACACTGATGACAAGTTACTTGTTTGATGATATCACCAGTACTTACACTGATGACAAGTTACTTGTTTGATGAGATCTCCAGTACTTACACTGATGACAAGTTACTTGTTTGATGAGATCTCCAGTACTTACACTGATGACAAGTTTGATGAGATCCAGTACTTACACTGATGACAAGTTACTTGTTTGATGATATCACCAGTACTTACACTGATGACAAAGTTTGATGAGATCAGTACTTACACTGATGACAAGTTACTTGTTTGATGAGATCACCAGTACTTACACTGATGACAAGTTACTTGTTTGATGACAGTACTTACACTGATGACAAGTTAGTTTGATGAGATCCAGTACTTACACTGATGACAAGTTACTTGTTTGATGAGATCTCAGTACTTACACTGATGACAAGTTACTTGTTTGATGAGATCTCCAGTACTTACACTGATGACAAGTTTGATGAGATCCAGTACTTACACTGATGACAAGTTACTTGTTTGATGAGATCTCCAGTACTTACACTGATGACAAGTTACTTGTTTGATGAGACAGTACTTACACTGATGACAAGTTTTGATGAGATCTCCAGTACTTACACTGATGACAAGTTACTTGTTTGATGAGATCCAGTACTTACACTGATGACAAGTTACTTGTTTGATGATATCACCAGTACTTACACTGATGACAAGTTACTTGTTTGATCAGTACTTACACTGATGACAAGTTAGTTTGATGAGATCCAGTACTTACACTGATGACAAGTTACTTGTTTGATGAGATCTCCAGTACTTACACTGATGACAAGTTACTTGTTTGATGAGATCTCCAGTACTTACACTGATGACAAGTTTGATGAGATCCAGTACTTACACTGATGACAAGTTACTTGTTTGATGAGATCTCCAGTACTTACACTGATGACAAGTTACTTGTTTGATGAGATACACTGATGACAAGTTTGATGAGATCCAGTACTTACACTGATGACAAGTTACTTGTTTGATGAGATCACCAGTACTTACACTGATGACAAGTTACTTGTTTGATGAGATCACCAGTACTTACAGTACAAGTTACTTTACAGTACTTACACTGATGACAAGTTACTTGTTTGATGAGATCTCCAGTACTTACACTGATGACAAGTTTGATGAGATCCAGTACTTACACTGATGACAAGTTACTTGTTTGAGATCCAGTACTTACACTGATGACAAGTTACTTGTTTGATGAGATCTCCAGTACTTACACTGATGACAAGTTTGATGAGATCCAGTACTTACACTGATGACAAGTTACTTGTTTGATGAGATCTCAGTACTTACACTGATGACAAGTTACTTGTTTGATGAGATCTCCAGTACTTACACTGATGACAAGTTTGATGAGATCCAGTACTTACACTGATGACAAGTTACTTGTTTGATGAGATCCAGTACTTACACTGATGACAAGTTACTTGTTTGATGAGATCTCCAGTACTTACACTGATGACAAGTTACTTGTTTGATGAGATCTCCAGTACTTACACTGATGACAAGTTTGATGAGATCAGTACTTACACTGATGACAAGTTAGTTTGATGAGATCTCCAGTACTTACACTGATGACAAGTTAGTTTGATGAGATCCAGTACTTACACTGATGACAAGTTACTTGTTTGATGAGATCACCAGTACTTACACTGATGACAAGTTACTTGTTTGATGAGATCCAGTACTTACACTGATGACAAGTTACTTGTTTGATGAGATCCAGTACTTACACTGATGACAAGTTACTTGTTTGATGATATCACCAGTACTTACACTGATGACAAGTTACTTGTTTGATGAGATCACCAGTACTTACACTGATGACAAGTTTGATGAGATCCAGTACTTACACTGATGACAAGTTACTTGTTTGATGAGATCTCCAGTACTTACACTGATGACAAGTTACTTGTTTGATGAGATCCAGTACTTACACTGATGACAAAGTTTGATGAGATCTCCAGTACTTACACTGATGACAAGTTACTTGTTTGATGAGATCCAGTACTTACACTGATGACAAGTTACTTGTTTGATGAGATCTCCAGTACTTACACTGATGACAAGTTACTTGTTTGATGAGATCTCCAGTACTTACACTGATGACAAGTTTGTTTGAGATCCAGTACTTACACTGATGACAAGTTACTTGTTTGATGAGATCTCCAGTACTTACACTGATGACAAGTTACTTGTTTGATGAGATCCAGTACTTACACTGATGACAAGTTTGATGAGATCCAGTACTTACACTGATGACAAGTTACTTGTTTGATGAGATCCAGTACTTACACTGATGACAAGTTACTTGTTTGATGATATCACCAGTACTTACACTGATGACAAGTTACTTGTTTGATGAGATCCAGTACTTACACTGATGACAAGTTACTTGTTTGATGAGATCCAGTACTTACACTGATGACTCCAGTACTTACACTGATGACAAGTTACTTGTTTGATGAGATCACCAGTACTTACACTGATGACAAGTTACTTGTTTGAGATCTCCAGTACTTACACTGATGACAAGTTTGATGAGATCTCCAGTACTTACACTGATGACAAGTTTGATGAGATCCAGTACTTACACTGATGACAAGTTACTTGTTTGATGAGATCTCCAGTACTTACACTGATGACAAGTTTGTTTGATGAGATCCAGTACTTACACTGATGACAAGTTACTTGTTTGATGAGATCCAGTACTTACACTGATGACAAGTTACTTGTTTGATGAGATCTCCAGTACTTACACTGATGACAAGTTTGATGAGATCTTCAGTACTTACACTGATGACAAGTTACTTGTTTGATGATATCACCAGTACTTACACTGATGACAAGTTACTTGTTTGATGAGATCCAGTACTTACACTGATGACAAGTTACTTGTTTGATGATATCACCAGTACTTACACTGATGACAAGCTTGATGAGATCCAGTACTTACAGTGATGACAAGTTACTTGTTTGATGATATCACCAGTACTTACACTGATGACAAGTTTGATGAGATCCAGTACTTACACTGATGACAAGTTTGATACTTGTTTGATGAGATGAGACCAGTACTTACACTGATGACAAGTTACTTGTTTGATGAGATCACCAGTACTTACACTGATGACAAGTTACTTGTTTGATGAGATCACCAGTACTTACACTGATGACAAGTTACTTGTTTGATGAGATCCAGTACTTACACTGATGACAAGTTACTTGTTTGATGAGATCTCCAGTACTTACACTGATGACAAGTTTGATGAGATCCAGTACTTACACTGATGACAAGTTACTTGTTTGATGAGATCCAGTACTTACACTGATGACAAGTTACTTGTTTGATGATATCACCAGTACTTACACTGATGACAAGTTACTTGTTTGATGATATCACCAGTACTTACACTGATGACAAGTTACTTGTTTGATGAGATCCAGTACTTACACTGATGACAAGTTACTTGTTTGATGAGATCTCCAGTACTTACACTGATGACAAGTTTGATGAGATCACCAGTACTTACACTGATGACAAGTTTGATGAGATCTCCAGTACTTACACTGATGACAAGTTTGATGAGATCTCCAGTACTTACACTGATGACAAGTTACTTGTTTGATGAGATCTCCAGTACTTACACTGATGACAAGTTTGATGAGATCTTCAGTACTTACAGTTTGATGAGATCCAGTACTTACACTGATGACAAGTTACTTGTTTGATGAGATCCAGTACTTACACTGATGACAAGTTACTTGTTTGATGATATCACCAGTACTTACACTGATGACAAGTTTGATGAGATCCAGTACTTACACTGATGACAAGTTACTTGTTTGATGAGATCTCCAGTACTTACACTGATGACAAGTTTGATGAGATCCAGTACTTACACTGATGACAAGTTACTTGTTTGATGAGATCTCAGTACTTACACTGATGACAAGTTACTTGTTTGATGAGATCTCCAGTACTTACACTGATGACAAGTTTGATGAGATCCAGTACTTACACTGATGACAAGTTACTTGTTTGATGAGATCCAGTACTTACACTGATGACAAGTTACTTGTTTGATGAGATCTCCAGTACTTACACTGATGACAAGTTTGATGAGATCCAGTACTTACACTGATGACAAGTTACTTGTTTGATGAGATCTCCAGTACTTACACTGATGACAAGTTACTTGTTTGATGAGATCTCCAGTACTTACACTGATGACAAGTTACTTGTTTGATGATCCAGTACTTACACTGATGACAAGTTAGTTTGATGAGATCCAGTACTTACACTGATGACAAGTTACTTGTTTGATGAGATCCAGTACTTACACTGATGACAAGTTACTTGTTTGATGAGATCACCAGTACTTACACTGATGACAAAGTTTGATGAGATCACCAGTACTTACACTGATGACAAGTTACTTGTTTGATGAGATCTCCAGTACTTACACTGATGACAAGTTTGATGAGATCCAGTACTTACACTGATGACAAGTTTGATGAGATCTCCAGTACTTACACTGATGACAAGTTACTTGTTTGATGAGATCTCCAGTACTTACACTGATGACAAGTTAGTTTGATGAGATCCAGTACTTACACTGATGACAAGTTACTTGTTTGATGAGATCCAGTACTTACACTGATGACAAGTTTTGTTTGATGAGATCCAGTACTTACACTGATGACAAGTTACTTGTTTGATGAGATCTCCAGTACTTACACTGATGACTTGTTTGATGAGTTACTGATGACAAGTTTGATGATATCACCAGTACTTACACTGATGACAAGTTACTTGTTTGATGATATCACCAGTACTTACACTGATGACAAGTTACTTGTTTGATGAGATCTCCAGTACTTACACTGATGACAAGTTTGATGAGATCCAGTACTTACACTGATGACAAGTTACTTGTTTGATGAGATCCAGTACTTACACTGATGACAAGTTACTTGTTTGATGAGATCCAGTACTTACACTGATGACAAGTTACTTGTTTGATGAGATCCAGTACTTACACTGATGACAAGTTACTTGTTTGATGTACTTACACTGATGACAAGTTACCAGATACAGTACTTACACTGATGACAAGTTACTTGTTTGATGAGATCCAGTACTTACACTGATGACAAGTTACTTGTTTGATGAGATCCAGTACTTACACTGATGACAAGTTACTTGTTTGATGAGATCCAGTACTTACACTGATGACAAGTTACTTGTTTGATGAGATCTCCAGTACTTACACTGATGACAAGTTTGATGAGATCCAGTACTTACACTGATGACAAGTTACTTGTTTGATGAGATCCAGTACTTACACTGATGACAAGTTACTTGTTTGATGAGATCTCCAGTACTTACACTGATGACAAGTTTGATGAGATCCAGTACTTACACTGATGACAAGTTACTTGTTTGATCAGTACTTACACTGATGACAAGTTACTTGTTTGATGATATCACCAGTACTTACACTGATGACAAGTTACTTGTTTGATGATCCAGTACTTACACTGATGACAAGTTACTTGTTTGATGATATCACCAGTACTTACACTGATGAAAAGTTTGATGAGATCCAGTACTTACACTGATGACAAGTTACTCGTTTGATGAGATCTCCAGTACTTACACTGATGACAAGTTACTCGTTTGATGAGATCTCCAGTACTTACACTGATGACAAGTTAGTTTGATGAGATCCAGTACTTACACTGATGACAAGTTACTTGTTTGATGATATCTCCAGTACTTACACTGATGACAAGTTACTTGTTTGATGATATCACCAGTACTTACACTGATGACAAGTTACTTGTTTGATGAGATCTCCAGTACTTACACTGATGACAAGTTTGATGAGATCCAGTACTTACACTGATGACAAGTTACTTGTTTGATGAGATCTCCAGTACTTACACTGACACAAGTTACTTGTTTGATGAGATCTCCAGTACTTACACTGATGACAAGTTACTTGTTTGATGAGATCCAGTACTTACACTGATGACAAGTTAAGTTTGATGAGATCCAGTACTTACACTGATGACAAGTTACTTGTTTGATGAGATCCAGTACTTACACTGATGACAAGTTTGATGAGATCCAGTACTTACACTGATGACAAGTTTGATGAGATCTCCAGTACTTACACTGATGACAAGTTACTTGTTTGATGAGATCACCAGTACTTACACTGATGACAAGTTAGTTTGATGAGATCTCCAGTACTTACACTGATGACAAGTTACTTGTTTGATGAGATCTCCAGTACTTACACTGATGACAAGTTACTTGTTTGATGATATCACCAGTACTTACACTGATGACAAGTTTGATGAGATCCAGTACTTACACTGATGACAAGTTACTTGTTTGATGAGATCCAGTACTTACACTGATGACAAGTTACTTGTTTGATGATATCACCAGTACTTACACTGATGACAAGTTACTTGTTTGATGATATCACCAGTACTTACACTGATGACAAGTTACTTGTTTGATGAGTACTTACACTGATGACAAGTTACTTGTTTGATGATATCACCAGTACTTACACTGATGACAAGTTACTTGTTTGATGAGATCCAGTACTTACACTGATGACAAGTTACTCGTTTGATGAGATCTCCAGTACTTACACTGATGACAAGTTTGATGAGATCTCCAGTACTTACACTGATGACAAGTTTGATGAGATCCAGTACTTACACTGATGACAAGTTACTTGTTTGATGAGAGATCCAGTACTTACACTGATGACAAGTTACTTGTTTGATGAGATCCAGTACTTACACTGATGACAAGTTACTTGTTTGATGAGATCCAGTACTTACACTGATGACAAGTTAGTTACTTGTTTGATGATCACCAGTACTTACACTGATGACAAGTTTGATGAGATCACCAGTACTTACACTGATGACAAGTTACTTGTTTGATGATATCACCAGTACTTACACTGATGACAAGTTACTTGTTTGATGAGATCTCCAGTACTTACACTGATGACAAGTTACTTGTTTGATGAGATCTCCAGTACTTACACTGATGACAAGTTACTTGTTTGATGAGATCTCAGTACTTACACTGATGACAAGTTACTTGTTTGATGAGATCTCCAGTACTTACACTGATGACAAGTTTGATGAGATCCAGTACTTACACTGATGACAAGTTACTTGTTTGATGAGATCTCCAGTACTTACACTGATGACAAGTTACTTGTTTGATGAGATCTCCAGTACTTACACTGATGACAAGTTACTTGTTTGATGATATCACCAGTACTTACACTGATGACAAGTTACTTGTTTGATGAGATCCAGTACTTACACTGATGACAAGTTACTTGTTTGATGATATCACCAGTACTTACACTGATGACAAGTTTGATGAGATCCAGTACTTACACTGATGACAAGTTACTTGTTTGATGAGATCTCCAGTACTTACACTGATGACAAGTTACTTGTTTGATGAGATCTCCAGTACTTACACTGATGACAAGTTGTTTGATGAGAGTTACACTGATGACAAGTGAGATGAGATCAGTACTTACACTGATGACAAGTTACTTGTTTGATGAGATCTCCAGTACTTACACTGATGACAAGTTACTTGTTTGAGATCCAGTACTTACACTGATGACAAGTTACTTGTTTGATGAGATCCAGTACTTACACTGATGACAAGTTACTTGTTTGATGAGATCCAGTACTTACACTGATGACAAGTTACTTGTTTGATGAGATCTCCAGTACTTACACTGATGACAAGTTACTTGTTTGATGAGATCCAGTACTTACACTGATGACAAGTTACAAGTTTGATTTGTACTTACACTGATGACAAGTTTGATGAGATCCAGTACTTACACTGATGACAAGTTACTTGTTTGATGAGATCACCAGTACTTACACTGATGACAAGTTACTCCAGTGTTTGATGACTTGTTTGATCTCCAGTACTTACACTGATGACAAGTTAGTTTGATGAGATCTCCAGTACTTACACTGATGACAAGTTACTTGTTTGATGAGATCTCCAGTACTTACACTGATGACAAGTTACTTGTTTGATGATATCACCAGTACTTACACTGATGACAAGTTTGATGAGATCCAGTACTTACACTGATGACAAGTTACTTGTTTGATGAGATCTCCAGTACTTACACTGATGACAAGTTACTTGTTTGATGAGATCAGTACTTACACTGATGACAAGTTACTTGTTTGATGAGATCACCAGTACTTACACTGATGACAAGTTACTTGTTTGATGAGATCCAGTACTTACACTGATGACAAGTTACTTGTTTGATGAGATCCAGTACTTACACTGATGACAAGTTACTTGTTTGATGAGATCCAGTACTTACACTGATGACAAGTTACTTGTTTGATGAGATCTCCAGTACTTACACTGATGACAAGTTACTTGTTTGATGAGATCCAGTACTTACACTGATGACAAGTTAGTTTGATGAGATCACCAGTACTTACACTGATGACAAGTACTTGTTTGATGATCCAGTACTTACACTGATGACAAGTTTGATGAGATCCAGTACTTACACTGATGACAGTTAGTTTGATGAGATCCAGTACTTACACTGATGACAAGTTACTTGTTTGATGAGATCTCCAGTACTTACACTGATGACAAGTTACTTGTTTGATGATATCACCAGTACTTACACTGATGACAAGTTTGATGAGATCCAGTACTTACACTGATGACAAGTTTGATGAGATCTCCAGTACTTACACTGATGACAAGTTACTTGTTTGATGAGATCTCCAGTACTTACACTGATGACAAGTTTGATGAGATCCAGTACTTACACTGATGACAAGTTTGATGAGATCCAGTACTTACACTGATGACAAGTTACTTGTTTGATGATATCACCAGTACTTACACTGATGACAAGTTACTTGTTTGATGAGATCTCCAGTACTTACACTGATGACAAGTTACTTGTTTGATGAGATCTCCAGTACTTACACTGATGACAAGTTACTTGTTTGATGAGATCTCCACTACTTACACTGATGACAAGTTTGATGAGATCTCCAGTACTTACACTGATGACAAGTTACTTGTTTGATGAGATCTCCAGTACTTACACTGATGACAAGTTTGATGAGATCCAGTACTTACACTGATGACAAGTTATCTTCAGTTTGATGACAAGTTTTGATGAGAGATCCAGTACTTACACTGATGACAAGTTACTTGTTTGATGAGATCCAGTACTTACACTGATGACAAGTTACTTGTTTGATGAGATCTCCAGTACTTACACTGATGACAAGTTACTTGTTTGATGAGATCTCCAGTACTTACACTGATGACAAGTTACTTGTTTGATGAGATCCAGTACTTACACTGATGACAAGTTACTTGTTTGATGAGATCACCAGTACTTACACTGATGACAAGTTTTGTTTGAGATCTCCAGTACTTACACTGATGACAAGTTACTTGTTTGATGAGATCACCAGTACTTACACTGATGACAAAGTTTGATGAGATCCAGTACTTACACTGATGACAAGTTTGATGAGATCTCAGTACTTACACTGATGACAAGTTACTTTGATGAGATCCAGTACTTACACTGATGACAAGTTACTTGTTTGATGAGATCTCCAGTACTTACACTGATGACAAGTTTGATGAGATCAGTACTTACACTGATGACAAGTTTGATGAGATCACCAGTACTTACACTGATGACAAGTTTGATGAGATCCAGTACTTACACTGATGACAAGTTACTTGTTTGATGATATCACCAGTACTTACACTGATGACAAGTTACTTGTTTGATGAGATCCAGTACTTACACTGATGACAAGTTACTTGTTTGATGATATCACCAGTACTTACACTGATGACAAGTTACTTGTTTGATGAGATCTCCAGTACTTACACTGATGACAAGTTTGATGAGATCTCCAGTACTTACACTGATGACAAGTTACTTGTTTGATGAGATCACCAGTACTTACACTGATGACAAGTTACTTGTTTGATGAGATCTCCAGTACTTACACTGATGACAAGTTACTTGTTTGATGAGATCTCAGTACTTACACTGATGACAAGTTTGATGAGATCCAGTACTTACACTGATGACAAGTTACTTGTTTGATGAGATCCAGTACTTACACTGATGACAAGTTACTTGTTTGATGAGATCCAGTACTTACACTGATGACAAGTTACTTGTTTGATGATATCACCAGTACTTACACTGATGACAAGTTACTTGTTTGATGAGATCTCCAGTACTTACACTGATGACAAGTTTGATGAGATCCAGTACTTACACTGATGACAAGTTACTTGTTTGATGATATCACCAGTACTTACACTGATGACAAGTTAGTTTGATGAGATCTCCAGTACTTACACTGATGACAAGTTACTTGTTTGATGAGATCTCCAGTACCAGTACTTACACTGATGATAAGTTTGATGAGATCCAGTACTTACACTGATGACAAGTTACTCGTTTGATGAGATCTTCAGTACTTACACTGATGACAAGTTTGATGAGACCTTCAGTACTTACACTGATGACAAGTTACTTGTTTGATGAGATCCAGTACTTACACTGATGACAAGTTACTTGTTTGATGAGATCTCCAGTACTTACACTGATGACAAGTTACTTGTTTGATGAGATCCAGTACTTACACTGATGACAAGTTACTTGTTTGATGATATCACCAGTACTTACACTGATGACAAGTTACTTGTTTGATGAGATCCAGTACTTACACTGATGACAAGTTTGATGAGATCTCCAGTACTTACACTGATGACAAGTACTTACACTGATGACAAGTTTGATGAGATCCAGTACTTACACTGATGACAAGTTACTTGTTTGATGAGATCTCCAGTACTTACACTGATGACAAGTTACTTGTTTGATGAGATCTCCAGTACTTACACTGATGACAAGTTACTTGTTTGATGAGATCTCCAGTACTTACACTGATGACAAGTTTGATGAGATCCAGTACTTACACTGATGACAAGTTACTTGTTTGATGAGATCCAGTACTTACACTGATGACAAGTTACTTGTTTGATGATATCACCAGTACTTACACTGATGACAAGTTACTTGTTTGATGATATCACCAGTACTTACACTGATGACAAGTTACTTGTTTGATGAGATCCAGTACTTACACTGATGACAAGTTACTTGTTTGATGAGATCCAGTACTTACACTGATGACAAGTTACTTGTTTGATGAGATCTCCAGTACTTACACTGATGACAAGTTTGATGAGATCCAGTACTTACACTGATGACAAGTTACTTGTTTGATGATATCACCAGTACTTACACTGATGACAAGTTTGATGAGATCCAGTACTTACACTGATGACAAGTTACTTGTTTGATGAGATCTCCAGTACTTACACTGATGACAAGTTACTTGTTTGATGAGATCACCAGTACTTACACTGATGACAAGTTACTTGTTTGATGAGATCTCCAGTACTTACACTGATGACAAGTTGATGAGATCCAGTACTTACACTGATGACAAGTTACTTGTTTGATGATATCACCAGTACTTACACTGATGACAAGTTACTTGTTTGATGATATCACCAGTACTTACACTGATGACAAGTTACTTGTTTGATGAGTACTTACACTGATGACCAGTTACTTGTTTGATGTACTTACTTACACTGATGACAAGTTACTTGTTTGATGAGATCCAGTACTTACACTGATGACAAGTTACTTGTTTGATGAGATCTCCAGTACTTACACTGATGACAAGTTACTGATGAGATCTCCAGTACTTACACTGATGACAAGTTACTTGTTTGATGAGATCCAGTACTTACACTGATGACAAGTTTGATGAGATCCAGTACTTACACTGATGACAAGTTTGATGAGATCCAGTACTTACACTGATGACAAGTTACTTGTTTGATGAGATCTCCAGTACTTACACTGATGACAAGTTTGATGAGATCCAGTACTTACACTGATGACAAGTTAGTTTGATGAGATCCAGTACTTACACTGATGACAAGTTACTTGTTTGATGAGATCCAGTACTTACACTGATGACAAGTTACTTGTTTGATGAGATCTCCAGTACTTACACTGATGACAAGTTACTTGTTTGATGAGATCCAGTACTTACACTGATGACAAGTTACTTGTTTGATGAGATCCAGTACTTACACTGATGACAAGTTACTTGTTTGATGATATCACCAGTACTTACACTGATGATAAGTTTGATGAGATCCAGTACTTACACTGATGACAAGTTAAGTTTGATGAGATCCAGTACTTACACTGATGACAAGTTACTTGTTTGATGAGATCTCCAGTACTTACACTGATGACAGTTAGTTTGATGAGATCCAGTACTTACACTGATGACAAGTTACTTGTTTGATGAGATCTCCAGTACTTACACTGATGACAAGTTACTTGTTTGATGATATCACCAGTACTTACACTGATGACAAGTTTGATGAGATCCAGTACTTACACTGATGACAAGTTACTTGTTTGATGATATCACCAGTACTTACACTGATGACAAGTTACTTGTTTGATGAGATCCAGTACTTACACTGATGACAAGTTTGATGAGATCCAGTACTTACACTGATGACAAGTTACTTGTTTGATGATATCACCAGTACTTACACTGATGACAAGTTACTTGTTTGATGATATCACCAGTACTTACACTGATGACAAGTTACTTGTTTGATGAGATCTCCAGTACTTACACTGATGACAAGTTACTTGTTTGATGATATCACCAGTACTTACACTGATGACAAGTTTGATGAGATCTCCAGTACTTACACTGATGACAAGTTTGATGAGATCCAGTACTTACACTGATGACAAGTTACTTGTTTGATGAGATCCAGTACTTACACTGATGACAAGTTACTTGTTTGATGAGATCCAGTACTTACACTGATGACAAGTTACTTGTTTGATGAGATCCAGTACTTACACTGATGACAAGTTACTTGTTTGATGAGATCTCCAGTACTTACACTGATGACAAGTTTGATGAGATCCAGTACTTACACTGATGACAAGTTACTTGTTTGATGATATCACCAGTACTTACACTGATGACAAGTTACTTGTTTGATGAGTACTTACACTGATGACAAGTTACTTGTTTGATGAGATCCAGTACTTACACTGATGACAAGTTACTTGTTTGATGAGATCCAGTACTTACACTGATGACAAGTTACTTGTTTGATGAGATCTCCAGTACTTACACTGATGACAAGTTACTTGTTTGATGAGATCTCCAGTACTTACACTGATGACAAGTTACTTGTTTGATGAGAGATCAGTACTTACACTGATGACAAGTTACTTGTTTGATGAGATCCAGTACTTACACTGATGACAAGTTACTTTGACTTGTTTGATTACTTGTTTGATGAGATCTCCAGTACTTACACTGATGACAAGTTACTTGTTTGATGATATCACCAGTACTTACACTGATGACAAGTTACTTGTTTGATGATATCACCAGTACTTACACTGATGACAAGTTTGATGAGATCCAGTACTTACACTGATGACAAGTTTGATGAGATCCAGTACTTACACTGATGACAAGTTTGATGAGATCCAGTACTTACACTGATGACAAGTTACTTGTTTGATGAGATCCAGTACTTACACTGATGACAAGTTAGTTTGATGAGATCCAGTACTTACACTGATGACAAGTTACTTGTTTGATGAGATCCAGTACTTACACTGATGACAAGTTACTTGTTTGATGAGATCTCCAGTACTTACACTGATGACAAGTTTGATGAGATCTCCAGTACTTACACTGATGACAAGTTACTTGTTTGATGAGATCCAGTACTTACACTGATGACAAGTTACTTGTTTGATGAGATCCAGTACTTACACTGATGACAAGTTACTTGTTTGATGATATCACCAGTACTTACACTGATGACAAGTTACTTTGATGAGATCCAGTACTTACACTGATGACAAGTTACTTGTTTGATGAGATCTCCAGTACTTACACTGATGACAAGTTTGATGAGATCCAGTACTTACACTGATGACAAGTTACTTGTTTGATGAGATCTCCAGTACTTACACTGATGACAAGTTACTTGTTTGATGAGATCTCAGTACTTACACTGATGACAAGTTACTTGTTTGATGAGATCTCCAGTACTTACACTGATGACAAGTTACTTGTTTGATGAGATCCAGTACTTACACTGATGACAAGTTTGATGAGATCCAGTACTTACTGATGACAAGTTTGATGAGATCCAGTACTTACACTGATGACAAGTTACTTGTTTGATGATATCACCAGTACTTACACTGATGACAAGTTACTTGTTTGATGAGATCTCCAGTACTTACACTGATGACAAGTTACTTGTTTGATGAGATCTCCACTACTTACACTGATGACAAGTTTGATGAGATCTCCAGTACTTACACTGATGACAAGTTTGATGACTGATGACAAGTTACTTGTTTGATGAGATCCAGTACTTACACTGATGACAAGTTTGATGAGATCCAGTACTTACACTGATGACAAGTTACTTGTTTGATGAGATCTCCAGTACTTACACTGATGACAAGTTTGATGAGATCCAGTACTTACACTGATGACAAGTTACTTGTTTGATGAGATCCAGTACTTACACTGATGACAAGTTACTTGTTTGATGAGATCCAGTACTTACACTGATGACAAGTTTGATGAGATCCAGTACTTACACTGATGACAAGTTACTTGTTTGATGATATCACCAGTACTTACACTGATGACAAGTTACTTGTTTGATGATATCACCAGTACTTACACTGATGACAAGTTACTTGTTTGATGAGATCCAGTACTTACACTGATGACAAGTTTGATGAGATCCAGTACTTACACTGATGACAAGTTACTTGTTTGATGAGATCTCCAGTACTTACACTGATGACAAGTTACTTGTTTGATGAGATGAGATCAGTACTTACACTGATGACAGTTAGTTTGATGAGATCCAGTACTTACACTGATGACAAGTTACTTGTTTGATGAGATCACCAGTACTTACACTGATGACAAGTTACTTGTTTGATGAGATCACCAGTACTTACACTGATGACAAGTTACTTGTTTGATGAGATCCAGTACTTACACTGATGACAAGTTACTTGTTTGATGAGATCTCCAGTACTTACACTGATGACAAGTTTGATGAGATCTCCAGTACTTACACTGATGACAAGTTACTTGTTTGATGAGATCCAGTACTTACACTGATGACAAGTTTGATGAGACCTTCAGTACTTACACTGATGACAAGTTACTTGTTTGATGAGATCTCCAGTACTTACACTGATGACAAGTTACTTGTTTGATGATATCACCAGTACTTACACTGATGACAAGTTACTTGTTTGATGAGATCCAGTACTTACACTGATGACAAGTTACTTGTTTGATGATATCACCAGTACTTACACTGATGACAAGTTTGATGAGATCCAGTACTTACACTGATGACAAGTTACTTGTTTGATGAGATCCAGTACTTACACTGATGACAAGTTTGATGAGATCCAGTACTTACACTGATGACAAGTTTGATGAGATCCAGTACTTACACTGATGACAAGTTACTTGTTTGATGAGATCCAGTACTTACACTGATGACAAGTTACTTGTTTGATGAGATCCAGTACTTACACTGATGACAAGTACTTACACTGATGACAAGTTTGATGAGATCCAGTACTTACACTGATGACAAGTTACTTGTTTGATGAGATCCAGTACTTACACTGATGACAAGTTACTTGTTTGATGATATCACCAGTACTTACACTGATGACAAGTTACTTGTTTGATGAGATCCAGTACTTACACTGATGACAAGTTACTTGTTTGATGAGATCTCCAGTACTTACACTGATGACAAGTTTGATGAGATCCAGTACTTACACTGATGACAAGTTACTTGTTTGATGAGATCTCCAGTACTTACACTGATGACAAGTTACTTGTTTGATGAGATCTCCAGTACTTACACTGATGACAAGTTACTTGTTTGATGAGATCAGTACTTACAGTACTTACACTGTACTGACAAGATGACTTGTTTGATGAGATCCAGTACTTACACTGATGACAAGTTACTTGTTTGATGAGATCACCAGTACTTACACTGATGACAAGTTACTTGTTTGATGAGATCCAGTACTTACACTGATGACAAGTTACTTGTTTGATGAGATCCAGTACTTACACTGATGACAAGTTTTGTTTGATGAGATCCAGTACTTACACTGATGACAAGTTACTTGTTTGATGAGATCTCCAGTACTTACACTGATGACAAGTTACTTGTTTGATGAGATCCAGTACTTACACTGATGACAAGTTTGATGAGATCCAGTACTTACACTGATGACAAGTTACTTGTTTGATGAGATCCAGTACTTACACTGATGACAAGTTACTGATTGTTTGATGAGATCCAGTACTTACACTGATGACAAGTTACTTGTTTGATGATATCACCAGTACTTACACTGATGACAAGTTACTTGTTTGATGAGATCTCCAGTACTTACACTGATGACAAGTTACTTGTTTGATGAGATCCAGTACTTACACTGATGACAAGTTTGTTTGAGATCCAGTACTTACACTGATGACAAGTTACTTGTTTGATGATATCACCAGTACTTACACTGATGACAAGTTACTTGTTTGATGATATCACCAGTACTTACACTGATGACAAGTTACTTGTTTGATGAGATCCAGTACTTACACTGATGACAAGTTACTTGTTTGATGATATCACCAGTACTTACACTGATGACAAGTTTGATGAGATCCAGTACTTACACTGATGACAAGTTACTTGTTTGATGAGATCTCCAGTACTTACACTGATGACAAGTTACTTGTTTGATGAGATCTCCAGTACTTACACTGATGACAAGTTTGATGAGATCCAGTACTTACACTGATGACAAGTTACTTGTTTGATGAGATCCAGTACTTACACTGATGACAAGTTACTTGTTTGAGATCCAGTACTTACACTGATGACAAGTTACTTGTTTGATGAGATCCAGTACTTACACTGATGACAAGTTACTTGTTTGATGAGATCCAGTACTTACACTGATGACAAGTTACTTGTTTGATGATATCACCAGTACTTACACTGATGACAAGTTACTTGTTTGATGAGATCCAGTACTTACACTGATGACAAGTTACTTGTTTGATGAGATCTCCAGTACTTACACTGATGACAAGTTACTTGTTTGATGAGATCTCCAGTACTTACACTGATGACAAGTTACTTGTTTGATGAGATCTCCAGTACTTACACTGATGACAAGTTTGATGAGATCCAGTACTTACACTGATGACAAGTTTGATGAGATCCAGTACTTACACTGATGACAAGTTACTTGTTTGATGAGATCCAGTACTTACACTGATGACAAGTTACTTGTTTGATGAGATCCAGTACTTACACTGATGACAAGTTACTTGTTTGATGAGATCCAGTACTTACACTGATGACAAGTTACTTGTTTGATGAGATCCAGTACTTACACTGATGACAAGTTACTTGTTTGATGAGATCCAGTACTTACACTGATGACAAGTACTTACAGTACTTACACTGACAAGTTACTTGTTTGATGAGATCCAGTACTTACACTGATGACAAGTTACTTGTTTGATGAGATCCAGTACTTACACTGATGACAAGTTACTTGTTTGATGAGATCCAGTACTTACACTGATGACAAGTTTGATGAGATCCAGTACTTACACTGATGACAAGTTAGTTTGATGAGATCCAGTACTTACACTGATGACAAGTTTGATGAGATCCAGTACTTACACTGATGACAAGTTACTTGTTTGATGATATCACCAGTACTTACACTGATGACAAGTTACTTGTTTGATGAGATCTCCAGTACTTACACTGATGACAAGTTACTTGTTTGATGATATCACCAGTACTTACACTGATGACAAGTTACTTGTTTGATGAGATCCAGTACTTACACTGATGACAAGTTACTTGTTTGATGAGATCAAGTTACAGATACAGTACTTACACTGATGACAAGTTACTTGTTTGATGAGATCACCAGTACTTACACTGATGACAAGTTACTTGTTTGATGATCTCCAGTACTTACACTGATGACAAGTTACTTGTTTGATGATATCACCAGTACTTACACTGATGACAAGTTACTTGTTTGATGAGATCTCCAGTACTTACACTGATGACAAGTTACTTGTTTGATGAGATCTCCAGTACTTACACTGATGACAAGTTTGATGAGATCCAGTACTTACACTGATGACAAGTTTGATGAGATCCAGTACTTACACTGATGACAAGTTACTTGTTTGATGATATCACCAGTACTTACACTGATGACAAGTTACTTGTTTGATGATCTCCAGTACTTACACTGATGACAAGTTACTTGTTTGATGAGATCTCAGTACTTACACTGATGACAAGTTACTTGTTTGATGAGATCCAGTACTTACACTGATGACAAGTTTTGATGAGATCCAGTACTTACACTGATGACAGTTTGATGAGATCTCCAGTACTTACACTGATGACAAGTTACTTGTTTGATGATGAGTATCACCAGTACTTACACTGATGACAAGTTACTTGTTTGATGATATCACCAGTACTTACACTGATGACAAGTTACTTGTTTGATGAGATCTCCAGTACTTACACTGATGACAAGTTACTTGTTTGATGAGATCTCCAGTACTTACACTGATGACAAGTTACTTGTTTGATGAGATCCAGTACTTACACTGATGACAAGTTAGTTTGATGAGATCCAGTACTTACACTGTACTTACACTGATGACAAGTTACTTGTTTGATGAGATCCAGTACTTACACTGATGACAAGTTACTCGTTTGATGAGATCTCCAGTACTTACACTGATGACAAGTTACTCGTTTGAGATCTCCAGTACTTACACTGATGACAAGTTACTTGTTTGATGAGATCTCCAGTACTTACACTGATGACAAGTTACTTGTTTGATGAGATCTCCAGTACTTACACTGATGACAAGTTACTTGTTTGATGAGATCTCCAGTACTTACACTGATGACAAGTTTGATGAGATCCAGTACTTACACTGATGACAAGTTACTTGTTTGATGATATCACCAGTACTTACACTGATGACAAGTTACTTGTTTGATGAGATCACCAGTACTTACACTGATGACAAGTTACTTGTTTGATGAGATCCAGTACTTACACTGATGACAAGTTACTTGTTTGATGATATCACCAGTACTTACACTGATGACAAGTTTGATGAGATCCAGTACTTACACTGATGACAAGTTACTTGTTTGATGAGATCTCCAGTACTTACACTGATGACAAGTTACTTGTTTGATGAGATCTCCAGTACTTACACTGATGACAAGTTTGATGAGATCCAGTACTTACACTGATGACAAGTTACTTGTTTGATGAGATCTCCAGTACTTACACTGATGACAAGTTACTTGTTTGATGAGATCCAGTACTTACACTGATGACAAGTTACTTGTTTGATGATATCACCAGTACTTACACTGATGACAAGTTTGATGAGATCCAGTACTTACACTGATGACAAGTTACTTGTTTGATGATATCACCAGTACTTACACTGATGACAAGTTTGATGAGATCCAGTACTTACACTGATGACAAGTTACTTGTTTGATGAGATCTCCAGTACTTACACTGATGACAAGTTTGATGAGACCTTCAGTACTTACACTGATGACAAGTTACAAGTTTGATGAGATCTCCAGTACTTACACTGATGACAAGTTACTTGTTTGATGAGATCTCCAGTACTTACACTGATGACAAGTTACTTGTTTGATGAGATCTCCAGTACTTACACTGATGACAAGTTTGATGAGATCTCCAGTACTTACACTGATGACAAGTTTGATGAGATCCAGTACTTACACTGATGACAAGTTACTTGTTTGATGAGATCCAGTACTTACACTGATGACAAGTTACTTGTTTGATGATATCACCAGTACTTACACTGATGACAAGTTACTTGTTTGATGATATCACCAGTACTTACACTGATGACAAGTTACTTGTTTGATGAGATCCAGTACTTACACTGATGACAAGTTTGATGAGATCTCCAGTACTTACACTGATGACAAGTTAGTTTGATGAGATCTCCAGTACTTACACTGATGACAAGTTTGATGAGATCTCCAGTACTTACACTGATGACAAGTTACTTGTTTGATGAGATCCAGTACTTACACTGATGACAAGTTACTTGTTTGATGAGATCTCCAGTACTTACACTGATGACAAGTTACTTGTTTGATGAGATCACCAGTACTTACACTGATGACAAGTTACTTGTTTGATGAGATCCAGTACTTACACTGATGACAAGTTACTTGTTTGATGATATCACCAGTACTTACACTGATGACAAGCTTGATGAGATCCAGTACTTACAGTGATGACAAGTTACTTGTTTGATGAGATCTCCAGTACTTACACTGATGACAAGTTACTTGTTTGATGAGATCCAGTACTTACACTGATGACAAGTTTGATGAGATCCAGTACTTACACTGATGACAAGTTACTTGTTTGATGATCTCCAGTACTTACACTGATGACAAGTTACTTGTTTGATGAGATCCAGTACTTACACTGATGACAAGTTACTTGTTTGATGATATCACCAGTACTTACACTGATGACAAGTTACTTGTTTGATGATATCACCAGTACTTACACTGATGACAAGTTACTTGTTTGATGAGATCTCCAGTACTTACACTGATGACAAGTTACTTGTTTGATGAGATCACCAGTACTTACACTGATGACAAGTTACTTGTTTGATGAGATCCAGTACTTACACTGATGACAAGTTTGATGAGATCCAGTACTTACACTGATGACAAGTTTGATGAGATCCAGTACTTACACTGATGACAAGTTACTTGTTTGATGAGATCCAGTACTTACACTGATGACAAGTTACTTGTTTGATTCCAGTACTTACACTGATGACAAGTTACTTGTTTGATGAGACCAGTACTTACACTGATGACAAGTTTGATGAGATCTCCAGTACTTACACTGATGACAAGTTTGATGAGATCCAGTACTTACACTGATGACAAGTTACTTGTTTGATTCCAGTACTTACACTGATGACAAGTTACTTGTTTGATGAGATCACCAGTACTTACACTGATGACAAGTTACTTGTTTGATGAGATCCAGTACTTACACTGATGACAAGTTACTTGTTTGATGAGATCCAGTACTTACACTGATGACAAGTTACTTGTTTGATGAGATCTCCAGTACTTACACTGATGACAAGTTTGATGAGATCCAGTACTTACACTGATGACAAGTTACTTGTTTGATGAGATCCAGTACTTACACTGATGACAAGTTACTTGTTTGATGAGATCCAGTACTTACACTGATGACAAGTTACTTGTTTGATGAGATCCAGTACTTACACTGATGACAAGTTACTTGTTTGATGAGATCCAGTACTTACACTGATGACAAGTTACTTGTTTGATGAGATCCAGTACTTACACTGATGACAAGTTACTTGTTTGATGAGATCTCCAGTACTTACACTGATGACAAGTTTGATGATGAGATCCAGTACTTACACTGATGACAAGTTACTTGTTTGATGAGATCACCAGTACTTACACTGATGACAAGTTAGTTTGATGAGATCCAGTACTTACACTGATGACAAGTTACTTGTTTGATGAGATCCAGTACTTACACTGATGACAAGTTACTTGTTTGATGAGATCTCCAGTACTTACACTGATGACAAGTTACTTGTTTGATGAGATCTCCAGTACTTACACTGATGACAAGTTTGATGAGATCCAGTACTTACACTGATGACAAGTTACTTGTTTGATGAGATCCAGTACTTACACTGATGACAAGTTACTTGTTTGATGATATCACCAGTACTTACACTGATGACAAGTTTGATGAGATCCAGTACTTACACTGATGACAAGTTATTCCAGTACTTACACTGATGACAAGTTTGTGAGATCCAGTACTTACACTGATGACAAGTTACTTGTTTGATGAGATCTCCAGTACTTACACTGATGACAAGTTTTGATGAGAGATCCAGTACTTACACTGATGACAAGTTTGATGAGATCTCCAGTACTTACACTGATGACAAGTTACTTGTTTGATGAGATCTCCAGTACTTACACTGATGACAAGTTTGATGAGATCCAGTACTTACACTGATGACAAGTTACTTGTTTGATGAGATCCAGTACTTACACTGATGACAAGTTACTTGTTTGATGAGATCCAGTACTTACACTGATGACAAGTTACTTGTTTGATGAGATCTCCAGTACTTACACTGATGACAAGTTACTTGTTTGATGAGATCTCCAGTACTTACACTGATGACAAGTTTGATGAGATCCAGTACTTACACTGATGACAAGTTTGATGAGATCCAGTACTTACACTGATGACAAGTTACTTGTTTGATGATATCACCAGTACTTACACTGATGACAAGTTACTTGTTTGATGATCACCAGTACTTACACTGATGAGACAGTTACTGATGACAAGTTTGATGAGATCTCCAGTACTTACACTGATGACAAGTTACTTGTTTGATGAGATCTCCAGTACTTACACTGATGACAAGTTACTTGTTTGATGAGATCTCCAGTACTTACACTGATGACAAGTTACTTGTTTGATGAGATCTCCAGTACTTACACTGATGACAAGTTTGATGAGATCCAGTACTTACACTGATGACAAGTTACTTGTTTGATGAGATCCAGTACTTACACTGATGACAAGTTTGATGAGATCCAGTACTTACACTGATGACAAGTTACTTGTTTGATGAGATCTCCAGTACTTACACTGATGACAAGTTACTTGTTTGATGAGATCCAGTACTTACACTGATGACAAGTTACTTGTTTGATGAGATCTCCAGTACTTACACTGATGACAAGTTTGTTTGATGAGATCCAGTACTTACACTGATGACAAGTTACTTGTTTGATGAGATCCAGTACTTACACTGATGACAAGTTACTTGTTTGATGAGATCCAGTACTTACACTGATGACAAGTTTGTTTGATGAGATCCAGTACTTACACTGATGACAAGTTACTTGTTTGATGAGATCTCCAGTACTTACACTGATGACAAGTTTGATGAGATCCAGTACTTACACTGATGACAAGTTTGATGAGATCCAGTACTTACACTGATGACAAGTTACTTGTTTGATGAGATCCAGTACTTACACTGATGACAAGTTACTTGTTTGACAGTACTTACACTGATGACAAGTTACTTGTTTGATGAGATCTCCAGTACTTACACTGATGACAAGTTACTTGTTTGATGAGATCACCAGTACTTACACTGATGACAAGTTTTGTTTGATGAGATCTCCAGTACTTACACTGATGACAAGTTAGTTTGATGAGATCCAGTACTTACACTGATGACAAGTTTGATGAGATCCAGTACTTACACTGATGACAAGTTACTTGTTTGATGAGATCTCCAGTACTTACACTGATGACAAGTTACTTGTTTGATGAGATCTCCAGTACTTACACTGATGACAAGTTACTTGTTTGATGAGATCCAGTACTTACACTGATGACAAGTTACTTGTTTGATGATCCAGTACTTACACTGATGACAAGTTTGATGAGATCCAGTACTTACACTGATGACAAGTTACTTGTTTGATGAGATCCAGTACTTACACTGATGACAAGTTACTTGTTTGATGAGATCCAGTACTTACACTGATGACAAGTTACTTGTTTGATGAGATCCAGTACTTACACTGATGACAAGTTACTTGTTTGATGAGATCTCCAGTACTTACACTGATGACAAGTTACTTGTTTGATGAGATCCAGTACTTACACTGATGACAAGTTACTTGTTTGATGAGATCTCCAGTACTTACACTGATGACAAGTTTGATGAGATCCAGTACTTACAGTGATGACAAGTTACTTGTTTGATGATATCACCAGTACTTACACTGATGACAAGTTTGATGAGATCCAGTACTTACACTGATGACAAGTTACTTGTTTGATGAGATCTCCAGTACTTACACTGATGACATCTCCAGTACTTACACTGATGACAAGTTTGATGAGATCCAGTACTTACACTGATGACAAGTTACTTGTTTGATGAGATCTCCAGTACTTACACTGATGACAAGTTACTTGTTTGATGAGATCCAGTACTTACACTGATGACAAGTACTTACACTGATGACAAGTTTGATGAGATCCAGTACTTACACTGATGACAAGTTACTTGTTTGATGAGATCACCAGTACTTACACTGATGACAAGTACTTACACTGATGACAAGTTACTTGTTTGATGAGATCCAGTACTTACACTGATGACAAGTTACTTGTTTGATGAGATCCAGTACTTACACTGATGACAAGTTTGATGAGATCTCCAGTACTTACACTGATGACAAGTTACTTGTTTGATGAGATCTCCAGTACTTACACTGATGACAAGTTTGATGAGATCCAGTACTTACACTGATGACAAGTTACTTGTTTGATGATATCACCAGTACTTACACTGATGACAAAGTTTGATGAGATCCAGTACTTACACTGATGACAAGTTTGATGAGATCCAGTACTTACACTGATGACAAGTTACTTGTTTGATGAGATCCAGTACTTACACTGATGACAAGTTACTTGTTTGATGAGATCCAGTACTTACACTGATGACAAGTTACTTGTTTGATGAGATGACAAGTTACAAGTTTGATGAGATCTCCAGTACTTACACTGATGACAAGTTACTTGTTTGATGAGATCCAGTACTTACACTGATGACAAGTTACTTGTTTGATGAGATCTCCAGTACTTACACTGATGACAAGTTACTTGTTTGATGAGATCACCAGTACTTACACTGATGACAAGTTTTGATGATGAGATCCAGTACTTACACTGATGACAAGTTTGATGAGATCCAGTACTTACACTGATGACAATACTTGTTTGATGAGATCCAGTACTTACACTGATGACAAGTTACTTGTTTGATGATCTCCAGTACTTACACTGATGACAAGTTACTTGTTTGATGAGATCCAGTACTTACACTGATGACAAGTTACTTGTTTGATGAGATCTCCAGTACTTACACTGATGACAAGTTTGATGAGATCCAGTACTTACACTGATGACAAGTTACTTGTTTGATGAGATCTCCAGTACTTACACTGATGACAAGTTTGATGAGATCACCAGTACTTACACTGATGACAAGTTACTTGTTTGATGAGAGATCCAGTACTTACACTGATGACAAGTTACTTGTTTGATGAGATCACCAGTACTTACACTGATGACAAGTTACTTGTTTGATGAGATCCAGTACTTACACTGATGACAAGTTACTTGTTTGATGAGATCTCCAGTACTTACACTGATGACAAGTTACTTGTTTGATGAGATCCAGTACTTACACTGATGACAAGTTACTTGTTTGATGAGATCCAGTACTTACACTGATGACAAGTTACTTGTTTGATGAGATCTCCAGTACTTACACTGATGACAAGTTTGATGAGATCCAGTACTTACACTGATGACAAGTTTGATGAGATCCAGTACTTACACTGATGACAAGTTACTTGTTTGATGAGATCCAGTACTTACACTGATGACAAGTTTGATGAGATCCAGTACTTTACTTGTTTGATGAGAGATCCAGTACTTACACTGATGACAAGTTACTTGTTTGATGAGATCCAGTACTTACACTGATGACAAGTTACTTGTTTGATGAGATCCAGTACTTACACTGATGACAAGTTACTTGTTTGATGAGATCTCCAGTACTTACACTGATGACAAGTTACTTGTTTGATGAGATCCAGTACTTACACTGATGACAAGTTACTTGTTTGATGAGATCTCCAGTACTTACACTGATGACAAGTTTGATGAGATCCAGTACTTACACTGATGACAAGTTACTTGTTTGATGAGATCCAGTACTTACACTGATGACAAGTTACTTGTTTGATGATATCACCAGTACTTACACTGATGACAAGTTACTTGTTTGATGAGATCAGTACTTACACTGATGACAAGTTACTTGTTTGATGATATCACCAGTACTTACACTGATGACAAGTTACTTGTTTGATGAGATCTCCAGTACTTACACTGATGACAAGTTACTTGTTTGATGAGATCCAGTACTTACACTGATGACAAGTTTGATGAGATCCAGTACTTACACTGATGACAAGTTACTTGTTTGATGAGATCTCCAGTACTTACACTGATGACAAGTTACTTGTTTGATGAGATCTCCAGTACTTACACTGATGACAAGTTACTTGTTTGATGAGATCTCCAGTACTTACACTGATGACAAGTTTGATGAGATCCAGTACTTACACTGATGACAAGTTTGATGAGATCCAGTACTTACACTGATGACAAGTTACTTGTTTGATGATATCACCAGTACTTACACTGATGACAAGTTACTTGTTTGATGAGATCACCAGTACTTACACTGATGACAAGTTACTTGTTTGATGAGATCCAGTACTTACACTGATGACAAGTTACTTGTTTGATGAGATCCAGTACTTACACTGATGACAAGTTTGATGAGATCCAGTACTTACACTGATGACAAGTTACTTGTTTGATGAGATCTCCAGTACTTACACTGATGACAAGTTACTTGTTTGATGAGATCCAGTACTTACACTGATGACAAGTTACTTGTTTGATGAGATCCAGTACTTACACTGATGACAAGTACTTGTTTGAGATCCAGTACTTACACTGATGACAAGTTACTTGTTTGATGATCCAGTACTTACACTGATGACAAGTTACTTGTTTGATGAGATCCAGTACTTACACTGATGACAAGTTACTTGTTTGATGAGATCACCAGTACTTACACTGATGACAAGTTTGATGAGATCTCCAGTACTTACACTGATGACAAGTTACTTGTTTGATGAGATCTCCAGTACTTACACTGATGACAAGTTTGATGAGATCCAGTACTTACACTGATGACAAGTTTGATGAGATCTCCAGTACTTACACTGATGACAAGTTTGATGAGATCCAGTACTTACACTGATGACAAGTTACTTGTTTGATGAGATCCAGTACTTACACTGATGACAAGTTACTTGTTTGATGATATCACCAGTACTTACACTGATGACAAGTTACTTGTTTGATGAGATCTCCAGTACTTACACTGATGACAAGTTAGTTTGATGAGTCCAGTACTTACACTGATGACAAGTTTGATGAGATCCAGTACTTACACTGATGACAAGTTTGATGAGATCCAGTACTTACACTGATGACAAGTTACTTGTTTGATGATATCACCAGTACTTACACTGATGACAAGTTACTTGTTTGATGAGATCCAGTACTTACACTGATGACAAGTTACTTGTTTGATTCCAGTACTTACACTGATGACAAGTTACTTGTTTGATGAGATCTCCAGTACTTACACTGATGACAAGTTTGATGAGATCCAGTACTTACACTGATGACAAGTTACTTGTTTGATGAGATCCAGTACTTACACTGATGACAAGTTACTTGTTTGATGAGATCTCCAGTACTTACACTGATGACAAGTTTGATGAGATCCAGTACTTACACTGATGACAAGTTACTTGTTTGATGAGATCCAGTACTTACACTGATGACAAGTTACTTGTTTGATGAGATCCAGTACTTACACTGATGACAAGTTTGATGAGATCCAGTACTTACACTGATGACTTGTTTGATGAGATCCAGTACTTACACTGATGACAAGTTACTTGTTTGATGAGATCTCCAGTACTTACACTGATGACAAGTTACTTGTTTGATGAGATCCAGTACTTACACTGATGACAAGTTACTTGTTTGATGAGATCCAGTACTTACACTGATGACAAGTTACTTGTTTGATGAGATGACCAGTACTTACACTGATGACAAGTTACTTGTTTGATGAGATCCAGTACTTACACTGATGACAAGTTACTTGTTTGATGAGATCAGTACTTACACTGATGACAAGTTACTTGTTTGATGATATCACCAGTACTTACACTGATGACAAGTTACTTGTTTGATGAGATCTCCAGTACTTACACTGATGACAAGTTAGTTTGATGAGATCTCCAGTACTTACACTGATGACAAGTTTGATGAGATCTCCAGTACTTACACTGATGACAAGTTACTCCAGTTTGACAAGAGATGAGATCCAGTACTTACACTGATGACAAGTTTGATGAGATCCAGTACTTACACTGATGACAAGTTTGATGAGATCCAGTACTTACACTGATGACAAGTTTGATGAGATCTCCAGTACTTACACTGATGACAAGTTACTTGTTTGATGAGATCTCCAGTACTTACACTGATGACAAGTTACTTGTTTGATGAGACCAGTACTTACACTGATGACAAGTTTTGTTTGATGATCCAGTACTTACACTGATGACAAGTTACTTGTTTGATGATATCACCAGTACTTACACTGATGACAAGTTACTTGTTTGATGAGATCTCCAGTACTTACACTGATGACAAGTTTGATGAGATCCAGTACTTACACTGATGACTCCAGTACTTACAGTTTGATGAGATCCAGTACTTACACTGATGACTGTACTTACACTGATGACAAGTTTGATGAGATCCAGTACTTACACTGATGACAAGTTACTTGTTTGATGAGATCCAGTACTTACACTGATGACAAGTTACTTGTTTGATGAGATCCAGTACTTACACTGATGACAAGTTTGATGAGATCCAGTACTTACACTGATGACAAGTTACTTGTTTGATGAGATCCAGTACTTACACTGATGACAAGTTACTTGTTTGATGATATCACCAGTACTTACACTGATGACAAGTTACTTGTTTGATGAGATCTCCAGTACTTACACTGATGACAAGTTACTTGTTTGATGAGATCTCCAGTACTTACACTGATGACAAGTTTTGTGAGATCCAGTATTTACACTGATGACAAGTTACTTGTTTGATGAGATCCTGTACTTACACTGATGACAAGTTACTTGTTTGATGATATCACCAGTACTTACACTGATGACAAGTTACTTGTTTGATGATATCACCAGTACTTACACTGATGACAAGTTACTTGTTTGATGAGATCTCCAGTACTTACACTGATGACAAGTTACTTGTTTGATGAGATCTCCAGTACTTACACTGATGACAAGTTTGATGAGATCCAGTACTTACACTGATGACAAGTTTGATGAGATCTCCAGTACTTACACTGATGACAAGTTACTTGTTTGATGAGATCCAGTACTTACACTGATGACAAGTTTGATGAGATCCAGTACTTACACTGATGACAAGTTACTTGTTTGATGAGATCTCCAGTACTTACACTGATGACAAGTTACTTGTTTGATGAGATCTCCAGTACTTACACTGATGACAAGTTTGATGAGATCCAGTACTTACACTGATGACAAGTTACTTGTTTGATGAGATCCAGTACTTACACTGATGACAAGTTACTTGTTTGATGAGATCCAGTACTTACACTGATGACAAGTTACTTGTTTGATGAGATCTCCAGTACTTACACTGATGACAAGTTACTTGTTTGATGAGATCCAGTACTTACACTGATGACAAGTTTGATGAGATCCAGTACTTACACTGATGACAAGTTACTTGTTTGATGAGATCCAGTACTTACACTGATGATGAGATCAGTACTTACACTGATGACAAGTTACTTGTTTGATGAGATCCAGTACTTACACTGATGACAAGTTACTTGTTTGATGATATCACCAGTACTTACACTGATGACAAGTTACTTGTTTGATGAGATCCAGTACTTACACTGATGACAAGTTACTTGTTTGATGAGATCCAGTACTTACACTGATGACAAGTTACTTGTTTGATGAGATCCAGTACTTACACTGATGACAAGTTACTTGTTTGATGAGATCCAGTACTTACACTGATGACAAGTTACTTGTTTGATGAGATCCAGTACTTACACTGATGACAAGTTACTTGTTTGATGAGATCACCAGTACTTACACTGATGACAAGTTACTTGTTTGATGAGATCTCCAGTACTTACACTGATGACAAGTTACTTGTTTGATGAGATCCAGTACTTACACTGATGACAAGTTTGATGAGATCCAGTACTTACACTGATGACAAGTTACTTGTTTGATGAGATCTCCAGTACTTACACTGATGACAAGTTACTTGATGATCCAGTACTTACACTGATGACAAGTTTGATGAGATCCAGTACTTACACTGATGACAAGTTACTTGTTTGATGAGATCCAGTACTTACACTGATGACAAGTTACTTGTTTGATGATCTCCAGTACTTACACTGATGACAAGTTACTTGTTTGATGATCACCAGTACTTACACTGATGACAAGTTACTTGTTTGATGAGATCCAGTACTTACACTGATGACAAGTTACTTGTTTGATGAGATCCAGTACTTACACTGATGACAAGTTACTTGTTTGATGAGATCCAGTACTTACACTGATGACAAGTTACTTGTTTGATGAGATCTCCAGTACTTACACTGATGACAAGTTACTTGTTTGATGAGATCTCCAGTACTTACACTGATGACAAGTTTGATGAGATCCAGTACTTACACTGATGACAAGTTACTTGTTTGATGAGATCTCCAGTACTTACACTGATGACAAGTTACTTGTTTGATGAGATCCAGTACTTACACTGATGACAAGTTTGATGATGAGATCCAGTACTTACACTGATGACAAGTTACTTGTTTGATGAGATCACCAGTACTTACACTGATGACAAGTTACTTGTTTGAGATCCAGTACTTACACTGATGACAAGTTACTTGTTTGATGATCCAGTACTTACACTGATGTTTGATGAGATCTCCAGTACTTACACTGATGACAAGTTACTTGTTTGATGAGATCTCCAGTACTTACACTGATGACAAGTTACTTGTTTGATGAGATCCAGTACTTACACTGATGACAAGTTACTTGTTTGATGAGATCTCCAGTACTTACACTGATGACAAGTTAGTTTGATGAGATCCAGTACTTACACTGATGACAAGTTACTTGTTTGATGAGATAGATCCAGTACTTACACTGATGACAAGTTACTTGTTTGATGAGATCTCCAGTACTTACACTGATGACAAGTTTGATGAGATCCAGTACTTACACTGATGACAAGTTACTTGTTTGATGAGATCCAGTACTTACACTGATGACAAGTTTGATGAGATCCAGTACTTACACTGATGACAAGTTACTTGTTTGATGATCCAGTACTTACACTGATGACACCAGTGTTTGATGACAAGTTTTGATGAGATCAGTACTTACACTGATGACAAGTTACTTGTTTGATGAGATCTCCAGTACTTACACTGATGACAAGTTTGATGAGATCTCCAGTACTTACACTGATGACAAGTTTTGATGAGATGATGATGAGTTACTTGTTTGATGAGATCCAGTACTTACACTGATGACAAGTTACTTGTTTGATGAGATCTCCAGTACTTACACTGATGACAAGTTTGATGAGATCCAGTACTTACACTGATGACAAGTTACTTGTTTGATGAGATCTCCAGTACTTACACTGATGACAAGTTTGATGAGATCCAGTACTTACACTGATGACAAGTTACTTGTTTGATGAGATCCAGTACTTACACTGATGACAAGTTACTTGTTTGATGAGATCCAGTACTTACACTGATGACAAGTTACTTGTTTGATGAGATCCAGTACTTACACTGATGACAAGTTACTTGTTTGATGATATCACCAGTACTTACACTGATGACAAGTTACTTGTTTGATGAGATCTCCAGTACTTACACTGATGACAAGTTACTTGTTTGATGTCCAGTACTTACACTGATGACAAGTTACTTGTTTGATGAGATCTCCAGTACTTACACTGATGACAAGTTTGATGAGATCCAGTACTTACACTGATGACAAGTTTGAGATGATGACCAGTACTTACACTGATGACAAGTTACTTGTTTGATGAGATCCAGTACTTACACTGATGACAAGTTACTTGTTTGATGAGATCACCAGTACTTACACTGATGACAAGTTACTCGTTTGATGAGATCTCCAGTACTTACACTGATGACAAGTTTGATGAGACCTTCAGTACTTACACTGATGACAAGTTTGATGAGATCCAGTACTTACACTGATGACAAGTTTGATGAGATCCAGTACTTACACTGATGACAAGTTACTTGTTTGATGAGATCTCCAGTACTTACACTGATGACAAGTTACTTGTTTGATGAGATCTCCAGTACTTACACTGATGACAAGTTTGTTTGAGATCCAGTACTTACACTGATGACAAGTTACTTGTTTGATGAGATCCAGTACTTACACTGATGACAAGTTACTTGTTTGATGAGATCCAGTACTTACACTGATGACAAGTTACTTGTTTGATGAGATCCAGTACTTACACTGATGACAAGTTACTTGTTTGATGAGATCTCCAGTACTTACACTGATGACAAGTTACTTGTTTGATGAGATCCAGTACTTACACTGATGACAAGTTACTTGTTTGATGAGATCCAGTACTTACACTGATGACAAGTTTGATGAGATCCAGTACTTACACTGATGACAAGTTACTTGTTGATGAGATCTCCAGTACTTACACTGATGACAAGTTACTTGTTTGATGAGATCTCCAGTACTTACACTGATGACAAGTTACTTGTTTGATGAGATCAGTACTTACACTGATGACAAGTTAGTACTGATACACTGATGACAAGTTTGATGAGATCCAGTACTTACACTGATGACAAGTTACTTGTTTGATGAGATCACCAGTACTTACACTGATGACAAGTTACTTGTTTGATGAGATCCAGTACTTACACTGATGACAAGTTACTTGTTTGATGAGATCTCCAGTACTTACACTGATGACAAGTTTGATGAGATCCAGTACTTACACTGATGACAAGTTACTTGTTTGATGAGATCCAGTACTTACACTGATGACAAGTTACTTGTTTGATGAGATCCAGTACTTACACTGATGACAAGTTACTTGTTTGATGAGATCCAGTACTTACACTGATGACAAGTTAGTTTGATGAGATCTCCAGTACTTACACTGATGACAAGTTTGATGAGATCCAGTACTTACACTGATGACAAGTTACTTGTTTGATGAGATCTCCAGTACTTACACTGATGACAAGTTACTTGTTTGATGAGATCCAGTACTTACACTGATGATAAGTTTGATGAGATCCAGTACTTACACTGATGACAAGTTACTTGTTTGATGAGATCTCCAGTACTTACACTGATGACAAGTTACTTGTTTGATGAGATCTCCAGTACTTACACTGATGACAAGTTACTTGTTTGATGAGATCCAGTACTTACACTGATGACAAGTTTGATGAGTTCCAGTACTTACACTGATGACAAGTTACTTGTTTGATGAGATCTTACAGTACTTACACTGATGACAAGTTACTTGTTTGATGATATCACCAGTACTTACACTGATGACAAGTTACTTGTTTGATGATCTCCAGTACTTACACTGATGACAAGTTACTTGTTTGATGAGATCTCCAGTACTTACACTGATGACAAGTTTGATGAGATCCAGTACTTACACTGATGACAAGTTTGATGAGATCTCCAGTACTTACACTGATGACAAGTTTGATGAGATCCAGTACTTACACTGATGACAAGTTACTTGTTTGATGAGATCCAGTACTTACACTGATGACAAGTTACTTGTTTGATGAGATCCAGTACTTACACTGATGACAAGTTACTTGTTTGATGATATACCAGTACTTACACTGATGACAAGTTACTTGTTTGATGAGATCTCCAGTACTTACACTGATGACAAGTTACTTGTTTGATGAGATCTCCAGTACTTACACTGATGACAAGTTACTTGTTTGATGAGATCTCCAGTACTTACACTGATGACAAGTTTGATGAGATCCAGTACTTACACTGATGACAAGTTACTTGTTTGATGAGATCCAGTACTTACACTGATGAGTTAGTTTGATGAGATCCAGTACTTACACTGATGACAAGTTACTTGTTTGATGATATCTCCAGTACTTACACTGATGACAAGTTTCTTGTTTGATGAGATCCAGTACTTACACTGATGACAAGTTACTTGTTTGATGATATCACCAGTACTTACACTGATGACAAGCTTGATGAGATCCAGTACTTACACTGATGACAAGTTACTTGTTTGATGATATCACCAGTACTTACACTGATGACAAGTTACTTGTTTGATGAGATCCAGTACTTACACTGATGACAAGTTACTTGTTTGATGAGATCCAGTACTTACACTGATGACAAGTTACTTGTTTGATGAGATCCAGTACTTACACTGATGACAAGTTTGATGAGATCTCCAGTACTTACACTGATGACAAGTTACTTGTTTGATGAGATCAAGTTTGATGAGATCCAGTACTTACACTGATGACAAGTTACTTGTTTGATGAGATCTCCAGTACTTACACTGATGACAAGTTACTTGTTTGATGAGATCCAGTACTTACACTGATGACAAGTTACTTGTTTGATGAGATCCAGTACTTACACTGATGACAAGTTACTTGTTTGATGAGATCTCCAGTACTTACACTGATGACAAGTTACTTGTTTGATGAGATCCAGTACTTACACTGATGACAAGTTTGTTTGATGAGATCCAGTACTTACACTGATGACAAGTTTGATGAGATCTCCAGTACTTACACTGATGACAAGTTACTTGTTTGATGAGATCCAGTACTTACACTGATGACAAGTTACTTGTTTGATGAGATCCAGTACTTACACTGATGACAAGTTACTTGTTTGATGAGATCCAGTACTTACACTGATGACAAGTTACTTGTTTGATGAGATCCAGTACTTACACTGATGACAAGTTACTTGTTTGATGAGATCCAGTACTTACACTGATGACAAGTTACTTGTTTGATGAGATCTCCAGTACTTACACTGATGACAAGTTTGATGAGATCCAGTACTTACACTGATGACAAGTTTGATGAGATCCAGTACTTACACTGATGACAAGTTACTTGTTTGATGAGATCCCAGTACTTACACTGATGACAAGATGACAAGTTTGATGAGATCCAGTACTTACACTGATGACAAGTTACTTGTTTGATGAGATCTCCAGTACTTACACTGATGACAAGTTACTTGTTTGATGAGATCTCCAGTACTTACACTGATGACAAGTTTGATGAGATCCAGTACTTACACTGATGACAAGTTTGATGAGATCCAGTACTTACACTGATGACAAGTTACTTGTTTGATGAGATCCAGTACTTACACTGATGACAAGTTACTTGTTTGATGAGATCCAGTACTTACACTGATGACAAGTTTGATGATGAGATCCAGTACTTACACTGATGACAAGTTACTTGTTTGATGAGATCCAGTACTTACACTGATGACAAGTTACTTGTTTGATGAGATCTCCAGTACTTACACTGATGACAAGTTACTTGTTTGATGAGATCCAGTACTTACACTGATGACAAGTTTGATGAGATCCAGTACTTACACTGATGACAAGTTACTTGTTTGATGAGATCCAGTACTTACACTGATGACAAGTTACTTGTTTGATGAGATCCAGTACTTACACTGATGAGTTACTTGTTTGAGAGATTACTTACACTGATGTTTGATGAGATCCAGTACTTACACTGATGACAAGTTACTTGTTTGATGACATCCAGTACTTACACTGATGACAAGTTACTTGTTTGATGAGATCCAGTACTTACACTGATGACACTGATGACAAGTTACACTGATGACAAGTTTGATGAGATCCAGTACTTACACTGATGACAAGTTACTTGTTTGATGAGATCCAGTACTTACACTGATGACAAGTTACTTGTTTGATGAGATCTCCAGTACTTACACTGATGACAAGTTACTTGTTTGATGAGATCCAGTACTTACACTGATGACAAGTTACTTGTTTGATGAGATCCAGTACTTACACTGATGACAAGTTACTTGTTTGATGAGATCCAGTACTTACACTGATGACAAGTTTGATGAGATCCAGTACTTACACTGATGACAAGTTTGATGAGATCTCCAGTACTTACACTGATGACAAGTTTGATGAGATCCAGTACTTACACTGATGACAAGTTACTTGTTTGATGAGATCACCAGTACTTACACTGATGACAAGTTAAGTTTGATGAGATCTCCAGTACTTACACTGATGACAAGTTACTTGTTTGATGAGATCCAGTACTTACACTGATGACAAGTTACTTGTTTGATGAGATCCAGTACTTACACTGATGACACTTGTTTGATGACAGTACTTACACTGATGACAAGTTTGATGAGATCCAGTACTTACACTGATGACAAGTTACTTGTTTGATGAGATCCAGTACTTACACTGATGACAAGTTACTTGTTTGATGAGATCCAGTACTTACACTGATGACAAGTTACTTGTTTGATGAGATCTCCAGTACTTACACTGATGACAAGTTTGATGAGATCTCCAGTACTTACACTGATGACAAGTTTGATGAGATCCAGTACTTACACTGATGACAAGTTTGATGAGATCCAGTACTTACACTGATGACAAGTTACTTGTTTGATGAGATCTCCAGTACTTACACTGATGACAAGTTTGATGAGATCCAGTACTTACACTGATGACAAGTTACTTGTTTGATGAGATCCAGTACTTACACTGATGACAAGTTACTTGTTTGATGAGATCTCCAGTACTTACACTGATGACAAGTTACTTGTTTGATGAGATCTCCAGTACTTACACTGATGACAAGTTACTTGTTTGATGAGATCCAGTACTTACACTGATGACAAGTTACTTGTTTGATGAGATCCAGTACTTACACTGATGACAAGTTACTTGTTTGATGAGATCCAGTACTTACACTGATGACAAGTTACTTGTTTGATGAGATCCAGTACTTACACTGATGACAAGTTACTTGTTTGATGATCCAGTACTTACACTGATGACAAGTTTGTTTGAGATCCAGTACTTACACTGATGACAAGTTACTTGTTTGATGAGATCCAGTACTTACACTGATGACAAGTTACTTGTTTGATGAGATCCAGTACTTACACTGATGACAAGTTACTTGTTTGATGAGATCCAGTACTTACACTGATGACAAGTTACTTGTTTGATGAGATCCAGTACTTACACTGATGACAAGTTACTTGTTTGATGAGATCTCCAGTACTTACACTGATGACAAGTTTGATGAGATCCAGTACTTACACTGATGACAAGTTACTTGTTTGATGAGATCCAGTACTTACACTGATGACAAGTTACTTGTTTGATGAGATCCAGTACTTACACTGATGACAAGTTACTTGTTTGATGAGATCCAGTACTTACACTGATGACAAGTTTGTTTGATGAGATCCAGTACTTACACTGATGACAAACTTGTTTGATGAGATCCAGTACTTACACTGATGACAAGTTACTTGTTTGATGAGATCCAGTACTTACACTGATGACAAGTTACTTGTTTGATGAGATCCAGTACTTACACTGATGACAAGTTACTTGTTTGATGAGATCACCAGTACTTACACAAGTTACTTGTTTGATGAGATCAGTACTTACACTGATGACAAGTTTGATGAGATCTCCAGTACTTACACTGATGACAAGTTTGATGAGATCTCCAGTACTTACACTGATGACAAGTTTGATGAGATCCAGTACTTACACTGATGACAAGTTACTTGTTTGATGAGATCTCCAGTACTTACACTGATGACAAGTTTGTTTGAGATCCAGTACTTACACTGATGACAAGTTACTGATTGTTTGATGAGATCTCCAGTACTTACACTGATGACAAGTTACTTGTTTGATGAGATCCAGTACTTACACTGATGACAAGTTACTTGTTTGATGAGATCCAGTACTTACACTGATGACAAGTTACTTGTTTGATGAGATCCAGTACTTACACTGATGACAAGTTACTTGTTTGATGAGATCCAGTACTTACACTGATGACAAGTTACTTGTTTGATGAGATCTCCAGTACTTACACTGATGACAAGTTTGATGATCCAGTACTTACACTGATGACCAGTACTTACACTGATGACAAGTTTGATGAGATCCAGTACTTACACTGATGACAAGTTACTTGTTTGATGATATCACCAGTACTTACACTGATGACAAGTTACTTGTTTGATGAGATCTCCAGTACTTACACTGATGACAAGTTACTTGTTTGATGAGATCTCCAGTACTTACACTGATGACAAGTTTGATGAGATCCAGTACTTACACTGATGACAAGTTTGATGAGATCCAGTACTTACACTGATGACTTGAGATCCAGTACTTACACTGATGACAAGTTACTTGTTTGATGAGATCCAGTACTTACACTGATGACAAGTTACTTGTTTGATGAGATCCAGTACTTACACTGATGACAAGTTACTTGTTTGATGAGATCTCCAGTACTTACACTGATGACAAGTTACTTGTTTGATGAGATCCAGTACTTACACTGATGACAAGTTACTTGTTTGATGATATCACCAGTACTTACACTGATGACAAGTTACTTGTTTGATGAGATCCAGTACTTACACTGATGACAAGTTACTTGTTTGATGATATCACCAGTACTTACACTGATGACAAGTTACTTGTTTGATGAGAGATCCAGTACTTACACTGATGACAAGTTACTTGTTTGATGAGATCTCCAGTACTTACACTGATGACAAGTTTGATGAGATCCAGTACTTACACTGATGACAAGTTACTTGTTTGATGAGATCTCCAGTACTTACACTGATGACAAGTTTGATGAGATCCAGTACTTACACTGATGACAAGTTACTTGTTTGATGAGATCCAGTACTTACACTGATGACAAGTTACTTGTTTGATGAGATCCAGTACTTACACTGATGACAAGTTTGATGTTTGATGATCACCAGTACTTACACTGATGACAAGTTACTTGTTTGATGAGATCCAGTACTTACACTGATGACAAGTTACTTGTTTGATGAGATCCAGTACTTACACTGATGACAAGTTTGATGAGATCCAGTACTTACACTGATGACAAGTTACTTGTTTGAGATCCAGTACTTACACTGATGACAAGTTACTTGTTTGATGAGATCCAGTACTTACACTGATGACAAGTTACTTGTTTGATGAGATCTCCAGTACTTACACTGATGACAAGTTTGATGAGATCACCAGTACTTACACTGATGACAAGTTACTTGTTTGATGAGATCCAGTACTTACACTGATGACAAGTTACTTGTTTGATGAGATCCAGTACTTACACTGATGACAAGTTACTTGTTTGATGAGATGTTCCAGTACTTACACTGATGACAAGTTACTTGTTTGATGAGATCTCCAGTACTTACACTGATGACAAGTTACTTGTTTGATGAGATCTCCAGTACTTACACTGATGACAAGTTACTTGTTTGATGAGATCCAGTACTTACACTGATGACAAGTTACTTGTTTGATGAGATCCAGTACTTACACTGATGACAAGTTACTTGTTTGATGAGATCCAGTACTTACACTGATGACAAGTTACTTGTTTGATGAGATCACCAGTACTTACACTGATGACAAGTTACTTGTTTGATGAGATCACCAGTACTTACACTGATGACAAGTTACTTGTTTGATGAGATCCAGTACTTACACTGATGACAAGTTACTTGTTTGATGATCCATACACTCCAGTACTTACACTGATGACAAGTTACTTGTTTGATGAGATCCAGTACTTACACTGATGACAAGTTTGATGAGATCTCCAGTACTTACACTGATGACAAGTTTGATGAGATCCAGTCTTACAGTACTTACACTGATGACAAGTTTGATGAGATCCAGTACTTACACTGATGACAAGTTACTTGTTTGATGAGATCTCCAGTACTTACACTGATGACAAGTTACTTGTTTGATGAGATCTCCAGTACTTACACTGATGACAAGTTAGTTTGATGAGATCTCAGTACTTACACTGATGACAAGTTTGATGAGATCCAGTACTTACACTGATGACAAGTTACTTGTTTGATGAGATCCAGTACTTACACTGATGACAAGTTACTTGTTTGATGATCCAGTACTTACACTGATGACAAGTTACTTGTTTGATGATCACCAGTACTTACACTGATGACAAGTTACTTGTTTGATGAGATCCAGTACTTACACTGATGACAAGTTACTTGTTTGATGAGATCCAGTACTTACACTGATGACAAGTTACTTGTTTGATGAGATCTCCAGTACTTACACTGATGACAAGTTACTTGTTTGAGATCCAGTACTTACACTGATGACAAGTTTGATGAGATCCAGTACTGATTGAGATCCAGTACTTACACTGATGACAAGTTACTTGTTTGATGAGATCCAGTACTTACACTGATGACAAGACATCTCCAGTACTTACACTGATGACAAGTTTGATGAGATCCAGTACTTACACTGATGACAAGTTACTTGTTTGATGAGATCCAGTACTTACACTGATGACAAGTTACTTGTTTGATGAGATCTCCAGTACTTACACTGATGACAAGTTACTTGTTTGATGAGATCTCCAGTACTTACACTGATGACAAGTTACTTGTTTGATGAGATCTCCAGTACTTACACTGATGACAAGTTTGATGAGATCTCCAGTACTTACACTGATGACAAGTTTGATGAGATCTCCAGTACTTACACTGATGACAAGTTTGATGAGATCCAGTACTTACACTGATGACAAGTTTGATGAGATCCAGTACTTACACTGATGACAAGTTACTTGTTTGATGAGATCCAGTACTTACACTGATGACAAGTTACTTGTTTGATGAGATCCAGTACTTACACTGATGACAAGTTACTTGTTTGATGAGTATACACTGATGACCAGTACTTACACTGATGACAACTTACACTGATGTTTGATGAGATCCAGTACTTACACTGATGACAAGTTACTTGTTTGATGAGATCCAGTACTTACACTGATGACAAGTTACTTGTTTGATGAGATCCAGTACTTACACTGATGACAAGTTACTTGTTTGATGAGATCCAGTACTTACACTGATGACAAGTTACTTGTTTGATGAGATCCAGTACTTACACTGATGACAAGTTACTTGTTTGATGAGATCCAGTACTTACACTGATGACAAGTTACTTGTTTGATGAGATCCAGTACTTACACTGATGACAAGTTACTTGTTTGATGAGATCCAGTACTTACACTGATGACAAGTTACTTGTTTGATGAGATCTCCAGTACTTACACTGATGACAAGTTTGATGAGATCCAGTACTTACACTGATGACAAGTTACTTGTTTGATGAGATCTCCAGTACTTACACTGATGACAAGTTTGATGAGATCCAGTACTTACACTGATGACAAGTTACTTGTTTGATGAGATCCAGTACTTACACTGATGACAAGTTACTTGTTTGATGAGATCTCCAGTACTTACACTGATGACAAGTTTGATGAGATCCAGTACTTACACTGATGACAAGTTACTTGTTTGATGAGATCCAGTACTTACACTGATGACAAGTTACTTGTTTGATGAGATCCAGTACTTACACTGATGACAAGTTACTTGTTTGATGAGATCTCCAGTACTTACACTGATGACAAGTTACTTGTTTGATGAGATCTCCAGTACTTACACTGATGACAAGTTACTTGTTTGATGAGATCTCCAGTACTTACACTGATGACAAGTTTGATGAGATCTCCAGTACTTACACTGATGACAAGTTTGATGAGATCCAGTACTTACACTGATGACAAGTTACTTGTTTGATGAGATCCAGTACTTACACTGATGACAAGTTACTTGTTTGATGATATCACCAGTACTTACACTGATGACAAGTTACTTGTTTGATGAGATCCAGTACTTACACTGATGACAAGTTACTTGTTTGATGAGATCCAGTACTTACACTGATGACAAGTTACTTGTTTGATGAGATCCAGTACTTACACTGATGACAAGTTACTTGTTTGATGAGATCTCCAGTACTTACACTGATGACAAGTTACTTGTTTGATGAGATCTCCAGTACTTACACTGATGACAAGTTAGTTTGATGAGATCCAGTACTTACACTGATGACAGTAACTGATGACAAGTTTGATGAGATCCAGTACTTACACTGATGACAAGTTTGATGAGATCCAGTACTTACACTGATGACAAGTTACTTGTTTGATGAGATCCAGTACTTACACTGATGACAAGTTACTTGTTTGATGAGATCTCCAGTACTTACACTGATGACAAGTTACTTGTTTGATGAGATCCAGTACTTACACTGATGACAAGTTACTTGTTTGATGATCCAGTACTTACACTGATGACAAGTTACTTGTTTGATGAGATCACCAGTACTTACACTGATGACAAGTTACTTGTTTGATGAGATCACCAGTACTTACACTGATGACAAGTTACTTGTTTGATGAGATCCAGTACTTACACTGATGACAAGTTACTTGTTTGATGAGATCTCCAGTACTTACACTGATGACAAGTTTTGATGAGAGATCAGTACTTACACTGATGACAAGTTTGATGAGATCTCCAGTACTTACACTGATGATGACAAGTTTGATGAGATCCAGTACTTACACTGATGACAAGTTAGTTTGATGATCCAGTACTTACACTGATGACAAGTTACACTGATGACAGTACTTACACTGATTGTTTGATGAGATCCAGTACTTACACTGATGACAAGTTACTTGTTTGATGAGATCCAGTACTTACACTGATGACAAGTTACTTGATGACAGTACTTACACTGATGACAAGTTTGATGAGAGATCCAGTACTTACACTGATGACAAGTTACTTGTTTGATGAGATCTCCAGTACTTACACTGATGACAAGTTACTTGTTTGATGAGATCTCCAGTACTTACACTGATGACAAGTTTGATGAGATCCAGTACTTACACTTGACAAGTTGATGAGAGTACTTACACTGATGACAAGTTACTTGTTTGATGAGATCACCAGTACTTACACTGATGACAAGTTACTTGTTTGATGAGATCCAGTACTTACACTGATGACAAGTTACTTGTTTGATGAGATCCAGTACTTACACTGATGACAAGTTACTTGTTTGATGAGATCCAGTACTTACACTGATGACAAGTTACTTGTTTGATGATATCACCAGTACTTACACTGATGACAAGTTACTTGTTTGATGAGATCCAGTACTTACACTGATGACAAGTTACTTGTTTGATGAGATCTCCAGTACTTACACTGATGACAAGTTTGATGAGATCCAGTACTTACACTGATGACAAGTTACTTGTTTGATGAGATCTCCAGTACTTACACTGATGACAAGTTTGATGAGATCCAGTACTTACACTGATGACAAGTTACTTGTTTGATGATATCACCAGTACTTACACTGATGACAAGTTACTTGTTTGATGAGATCCAGTACTTACACTGATGACAAGTTTGATGAGATCCAGTACTTACACTGTTTGATGAGATCTCCAGTACTTACACTGATGACAAGTTTGATGAGATCCAGTACTTACACTGATGACAAGTTACTTGTTTGATGAGATCCAGTACCAGTACTTACACTGATGACAAGTTACTTGTTTGATGAGATCTCCAGTACTTACACTGATGACAAGTTTGATGAGATCCAGTACTTACACTGATGACAAGTTTGATGAGATCCAGTACTTACACTGATGACAAGTTACTTGTTTGATGAGATCCAGTACTTACACTGATGACAAGTTACTTGTTTGATGAGATCCAGTACTTACACTGATGACAAGTTACTTGTTTGATGAGATCCAGTACTTACACTGATGACAAGTTACTTGTTTGATGAGATCTCCAGTACTTACACTGATGATGAGATCCAGTACTTACACTGATGACAAGTTACTTGTTTGATGAGATCCAGTACTTACACTGATGACAAGTTACTTGTTTGATGAGATCCAGTACTTACACTGATGACAAGTTTGATGAGATCCAGTACTTACACTGATGACAAGTTACTTGTTTGATGAGATCCAGTACTTACACTGATGACAAGTTACTTGTTTGATGAGATCCAGTACTTACACTGATGACAAGTTACTTGTTTGATGAGATCCAGTACTTACACTGATGACAAGTTACTTGTTTGATGAGATCTCCAGTACTTACACTGATGACAAGTTACTTGTTTGATGAGATGACCAGTACTTACACTGATGACAAGTTTGATGAGATCCAGTACTTACACTGATGACAAGTTACTTGTTTGATGAGATCCAGTACTTACACTGATGACAAGTTACTTGTTTGATGAGATCCAGTACTTACACTGATGACAAGTTACTTGTTTGATGAGATCTCCAGTACTTACACTGATGACAAGTTACTTGTTTGATGAGATCTCCAGTACTTACACTGATTACTTGTTTGATGAGATCCAGTACTTACACTGATGACAAGTTTGATGAGATCCAGTACTTACACTGATGACAAGTTACTTGTTTGATGAGATCCAGTACTTACACTGATGACAAGTTACTTGTTTGATGATATCACCAGTACTTACACTGATGACAAGTTACTTGTTTGATGAGATCCAGTACTTACACTGATGACAAGTTACTTGTTTGATGAGATCCAGTACTTACACTGATGACAAGTTACTTGTTTGATGAGATCTCCAGTACTTACACTGATGACAAGTTACTTGTTTGATGAGATCCAGTACTTACACTGATGACAAGTTACTTGTTTGATGAGATCCAGTACTTACACTGATGACAAGTTTGATGAGATCCAGTACTTACACTGATGACAAGTTACTTGTTTGATGAGATCTCCAGTACTTACACTGATGACAAGTTACTTGTTTGATGAGATCTCCAGTACTTACACTGATGACAAGTTTGATGAGATCCAGTACTTACACTGATGACAAGTTTGATGAGATCCAGTACTTACACTGATGACAAGTTTGATGAGATCCAGTACTTACACTGATGACAAGTTACTTGTTTGATGAGATCCAGTACTTACACTGATGACTTGTTTGATGAGATCCAGTACTTACACTGATGACAAGTTACTTGTTTGATGAGATCCAGTACTTACACTGATGACAAGTTACTTGTTTGATGAGATCTCCAGTACTTACACTGATGACAAGTTACTTGTTTGATGAGATCTCCAGTACTTACACTGATGACAAAGTTTGATGAGATCCAGTACTTACACTGATGACAAGTTACTTGTTTGATGAGATCCAGTACTTACACTGATGACAAGTTACTTGTTTGATGAGATCCAGTACTTACACTGATGACAAGTTACTTGTTTGATGAGATCCAGTACTTACACTGATGACAAGTTACTTGTTTGATGATATCACCAGTACTTACACTGATGACAAGTTACTTGTTTGATGAGATCTCCAGTACTTACACTGATGACAAGTTTGATGAGATCCAGTACTTACACTGATGACAGTTACTTGTTTGATGAGATCACAGTACTTACACTGATGACAAGTTACTTGTTTGATGAGATCCAGTACTTACACTGATGACTTGTTTGATGAGATCCAGTACTTACACTGATGACAAGTTAGTTTGATGAGATCTCCAGTACTTACACTGATGACAAGTTTGATGAGATCCAGTACTTACACTGATGACAAGTTTTGTTTGATGAGATCCAGTACTTACACTGATGACAAGTTACTTGTTTGAGATCCAGTACTTACACTGATGACAAGTTAGTTTGATGAGATCCAGTCCAGTACTTACACTGATGACAAGTTACTTGTTTGATGAGATCCAGTACTTACACTGATGACATACTTGTTTGATGATGAGATCCAGTACTTACACTGATGACAAGTTACTTGTTTGATGAGATCTCCAGTACTTACACTGATGACAAGTTACTTGTTTGATGAGATCCAGTACTTACACTGATGACAAGTTACTTGTTTGATGAGATCTCCAGTACTTACACTGATGACAGTAAGTTTGATGAGATCCAGTACTTACACTGATGACAAGTTACTTGTTTGATGAGATCCAGTACTTACACTGATGACAAGTTACTTGTTTGATGATATCACCAGTACTTACACTGATGACAAGTTACTTGTTTGATGAGATCTCCAGTACTTACACTGATGACAAGTTACTTGTTTGATGAGATCTCCAGTACTTACACTGATGACAAGTTTGATGAGATCCAGTACTTACACTGATGACAAGTTTGATGAGATCCAGTACTTACACTGATGACAAGTTACTTGTTTGATGAGTACACTGATGACAAGTTTGATGAGATCCAGTACTTACACTGATGACAAGTTACTTGTTTGATGAGATCTCCAGTACTTACACTGATGACAAGTTACTTGTTTGATGATCCAGTATACACTGATGACAAGTTACTTGTACTTACACTGATGACAAGTTACTTGTTTGATGAGATCCAGTACTTACACTGATGACAAGTTACTTGTTTGATGAGATCTCAGTACTTACACTGATGACAAGTTACTTGTTTGATGAGATCCAGTACTTACACTGATGACAAGTTACTTGTTTGATGAGATCCAGTACTTACACTGATGACAAGTTTGATGAGATCCAGTACTTACACTGATGACAAGTTTGATGAGATCCAGTACTTACACTGATGACAAGTTACTTGTTTGATGAGATCCAGTACTTACACTGATGACAAGTTACTTGTTTGATGAGATCCAGTACTTACACTGATGACAAGTACTTGTTTGATGATCACCAGTACTTGTTTGATGACAAGTTACTTGTTTGATGAGATCTCCAGTACTTACACTGATGACAAGTTACTTGTTTGATGAGATCACCAGTACTTACACTGATGACAAGTTTGATGACTCCAGTACTTACACTGATGACAAGTTTGTTTGATGAGATCCAGTACTTACACTGATGACAAGTTTGATGAGATCCAGTACTTACACTGATGACAAGTTACTTGTTTGATGAGATCTCCAGTACTTACACTGATGACAAGTTTTGTTTGATGAGATCCAGTACTTACACTGATGACAAGTTACTTGTTTGATGAGATCTCCAGTACTTACACTGATGACAAGTTTGATGAGATCCAGTACTTACACTGATGACAAGTTACTTGTTTGATGAGATCCAGTACTTACACTGATGACAAGTTACTTGTTTGATGAGATCCAGTACTTACACTGATGACAAGTTACTTGATTTGATGATGATGATGAGATCCAGTACTTACACTGATGACAAGTTACTTGTTTGATGAGATCCAGTACTTACACTGATGACAAGTTACTTGTTTGATGAGATCTCCAGTACTTACACTGATGACAAGTTTGATGAGATCCAGTAGTTACACTGATGACAAGTTACTTGTTTGATGAGAGATCCAGATGACAAGTTTGATGAGATCCAGTACTTACACTGATGACAAGTTACTTGTTTGATGAGATCCAGTACTTACACTGATGACAAGTTACTTGTTTGATGAGATCACCAGTACTTACACTGATGACAAGTTACTTGTTTGATGAGATCCAGTACTTACACTGATGACAAGTTACTTGTTTGATGAGATCCAGTACTTACACTGATGACAAGTTTGATGACTCCAGTACTTACACTGATGACAAGTTACTTGTTTGATGAGATCACCAGTACTTACACTGATGACAAGTTACTTGTTTGATGAGATCCAGTACTTACACTGATGACAAGTTACTTGTTTGATGAGATCTCCAGTACTTACACTGATGACAAGTTTGATGAGATCCAGTACTTACACTGATGACAAGTTACTTGTTTGATGAGATCCAGTACTTACACTGATGACAAGTTTGATGAGATCCAGTACTTACACTGATGACAAGTTACTTGTTTGATGAGATCCAGTACTTACACTGATGACAAGTTACTTGTTTGATGAGATCTTCCAGTACTTACACTGATGACAAGTTACTTGTTTGATGAGATCTCCAGTTTGATGACAAGATCCAGTACTTACACACTTATGACAAGTTACAAGTTTGATGAGATCTCCAGTACTTACACTGATGACAAGTTACTTGTTTGATGATCTCCAGTACTTACACTGATGACAAGTTTGATGAGATCCAGTACTTACACTGATGACAAGTTTGATGAGATCCAGTACTTACACTGATGACAAGTTACTTGTTTGATGAGATCCAGTACTTACACTGATGACAAGTTACTTGTTTGATGAGATCCAGTACTTACACTGATGACAAGTTACTTGTTTGATGAGATCTCCAGTACTTACACTGATGACAAGTTACTTGTTTGATGAGATCTCCAGTACTTACACTGATGACAAGTTTGATGAGATCCAGTACTTACACTGATGACAAGTTACTTGTTTGATGAGATCCAGTACTTACACTGATGACAAGTTACTTGTTTGATGAGATCCAGTACTTACACTGATGACAAGTTACTTGTTTGATGAGATCCAGTACTTACACTGATGACACTTGTTTGATGAGATCTCCAGTACTTACACTGATGACAAGTTTGATGAGATCCAGTACTTACACTGATGACAAGTTTGATGAGATCCAGTACTTACATGACAAGTTACTTGTTTGATGAGATCCAGTACTTACACTGATGACAAGTTACTTGTTTGATGAGATCCAGTACTTACACTGATGACAAGTTACTTGTTTGATGAGATCCAGTACTTACACTGATGACAAGTTACTTGTTTGATGAGATCCAGTACTTACACTGATGACAAGTTACTTGTTTGATGAGATCCAGTACTTACACTGATGACAAGTTTTGTTTGATGAGATCCAGTACTTACACTGATGACAAGTTTGATGAGATCCAGTACTTACACTGATGACAAGTTACTTGTTTGATGAGATCTCCAGTACTTACACTGATGACAAGTTTGATGAGATCCAGTACTTACACTGATGACAAGTTTGATGAGATCCAGTACTTACACTGATGACAAGTTACTTGTTTGATGAGATCCAGTACTTACACTGATGACAACTTACAGTACTGACAAGTTACTTGTTTGATGAGATCTCCAGTACTTACACTGATGACAAGTTACTTGTTTGATGAGATCTCCAGTACTTACACTGATGACAAGTTACTTGTTTGATGAGATCTCCAGTACTTACACTGATGACAAGTTTGATGAGATCCAGTACTTACACTGATGACAAGTTACTTGTTTGATGAGATCCAGTACTTACACTGATGACAAGTTACTTGTTTGATGAGATCCAGTACTTACACTGATGACAAGTTACTTGTTTGATGAGATCCAGTACTTACACTGATGACAAGTTACTTGTTTGATGAGATCCAGTACTTACACTGATGACAAGTTACTTGTTTGATGATCTCCAGTACTTACACTGATGACAAGTTACTTGTTTGATGAGATCCAGTACTTACACTGATGACAAGTTTGATGAGATCCAGTACTTACACTGATGACAAGTTAGTTTGATGAGACTCCAGTACTTACACTGATGACAAGTTACTTGTTTGATGAGATCTCCAGTACTTACACTGATGACAAGTTACTTGTTTGATGAGATCTCCAGTACTTACACTGATGACAAGTTTGATGAGAGATCCAGTACTTACACTGATGACAAGTTACTTGTTTGATGAGATCCAGTACTTACACTGATGACAAGTTACTTGTTTGATGAGATCTCCAGTACTTACACTGATGACAAGTTTGATGAGATCCAGTACTTACACTGATGACAAGTTACTTGTTTGATGAGATCCAGTACTTACACTGATGACAAGTTACTTGTTTGATGAGATCCAGTACTTACACTGATGACAAGTTACTTGTTTGATGAGATCTCCAGTACTTACACTGATGACAAGTTTGTTTGATGAGATCTCCAGTACTTACACTGATGACAAGTTTGATGAGATCCAGTACTTACACTGATGACAAGTTACTTGTTTGATGAGATCTCCAGTACTTACACTGATGACAAGTTAGTTTGATGAGATCCAGTACTTACACTGATGACAAGTTACTTGTTTGATGAGATCTCCAGTACTTACACTGATGACAAGTTTGATGAGATCCAGTACTTACACTGATGACAAGTTACTTGTTTGATGAGAGATCCAGTACTTACACTGATGACAAGTTACTTGTTTGATGAGAGATCCAGTACTTACACTGATGACAAGTTACTTGTTTGATGAGATCACCAGTACTTACACTGATGACAAGTTACTTGTTTGATGAGAGATCCAGTACTTACACTGATGACAAGTTACTTGTTTGATGAGATCTCCAGTACTTACACTGATGACAAGTTACTTGTTTGATGAGATCCAGTACTTACACTGATGACAAGTTTGATGAGATCCAGTACTTACACTGATGACAAGTTACTTGTTTGATGAGATCCAGTACTTACACTGATGACAAGTTACTTGTTTGATGAGATCCAGTACTTACACTGATGACAAGTTTTGTTTGATGAGATCCAGTACTTACACTGATGACAAGTTACTTGTTTGATGAGATCTCCAGTACTTACACTGATGACAAGTTACTTGTTTGATGAGATCCAGTACTTACACTGATGACAAGTTACTTGTTTGATGAGATCTCCAGTACTTACACTGATGACAAGTTACTTGTTTGATGAGATCCAGTACTTACACTGATGACAAGTTACTTGTTTGATGAGATCCAGTACTTACACTGATGACAAGTTACTTGTTTGATGAGATCCAGTACTTACACTGATGACAAAGTTTGATGAGATCCAGTACTTACACTGATGACAAAGTTTGATGAGATCCAGTACTTACACTGATGACAAGTTACTTGTTTGATGAGATCTCCAGTACTTACACTGATGACACTGATTAGTTTGATGAGATCTCCAGTACTTACACTGATGACAAGTTTGATGAGATCCAGTACTTACACTGATGACAAGTTACTTGTTTGATGAGATCCAGTACTTACACTGATGACAAGTTACTTGTTTGATGAGATCCAGTACTTACACTGATGACAAGTTACTTGTTTGATGAGATCCAGTACTTACACTGATGACAAGTTACTTGTTTGATGAGATCCAGTACTTACACTGATGACAAGTTACTTGTTTGATGAGATCCAGTACTTACACTGATGACAAGTTACTTGTTTGATGAGATCTCCAGTACTTACACTGATGACAAGTTTGATGAGATCCAGTACTTACACTGATGACAAGTTACTTGTTTGATGAGATCTCCAGTACTTACACTGATGACAAGTTTGATGAGATCCAGTACTTACACTGATGACAAGTTTGATGACAGTACTTACACTGATGACAATCCAGTACTTACACTGATGACAAGTTACTTGTTTGATGAGATCCAGTACTTACACTGATGACAAGTTACTTGTTTGATGAGATCTCCAGTACTTACACTGATGACAAGACTTGTTTGATGAGATCCAGTACTTACACTGATGACAAGTTACTTGTTTGATGAGATCCAGTACTTACACTGATGACAAGTTTGATGAGATCCAGTACTTACACTGATGACAAGTTTTGATGAGATCCAGTACTTACACTGATGACAAGTTACTTGTTTGATGAGATCCAGTACTTACACTGATGACAAGTTAGTTTGATGAGATTCCAGTACTTACACTGATGACAAGTTTGTTTGATGAGATCCAGTACTTACACTGATGACAAGTTACTTGTTTGATGAGATCCAGTACTTACACTGATGACAAGTTACTTGTTTGATGAGATCCAGTACTTACACTGATGTTACTTGTTTGATGAGATCTCCAGTACTTACACTGATGACAAGTTTGATGAGATCCAGTACTTACACTGATGACAAGTTACTTGTTTGATGAGATCCAGTACTTACACTGATGACAAGTTACTTGTTTGATGAGATCCAGTACTTACACTGATGACAAGTTACTTGTTTGATGAGATCTCCAGTACTTACACTGATGACAAGTTTGATGAGATCCAGTACTTACACTGATGACAAGTTTGATGAGATCCAGTACTTACACTGATGACAAGTTTGATGAGATCCAGTACTTACACTGATGACAAGTTACTTGTTTGATGAGATCCAGTACTTACACTGATGACAAGTTACTTGTTTGATGAGATCCAGTACTTACACTGATGACAAGTTACTTGTTTGATGATCCATCCAGTACTTACACTGATGACAAGTTACTTGTTTGATGAGATCCAGTACTTACACTGATGACAAGTTACTTGTTTGATGAGATCTCCAGTACTTACACTGATGACAAGTTTGATGAGATCCAGTACTTACACTGATGACAAGTTACTTGTTTGATGAGATCCAGTACTTACACTGATGACAAGTTACTTGTTTGATGAGATCCAGTACTTACACTGATGACAAGTTACTTGTTTGATGAGATCCAGTACTTACACTGATGACAAGTTACTTGTTTGATGAGATCCAGTACTTACACTGATGACAAGTTACTTGTTTGATGATATCACCAGTACTTACACTGATGACAAGTTTGATGAGATCCAGTACTTACACTGATGACAAGTTTGATGAGATCTCCAGTACTTACACTGATGACAAGTTTGATGAGATCCGGTACTTACACTGATGACAAGTTTGATGAGATCTCCAGTACTTACACTGATGACACTGTTTGATGAGATCCAGTACTTACACTGATGACAAGTTACTTGTTTGATGAGATCCAGTACTTACACTGATGACAAGTTACTTGTTTGATGAGATCCAGTACTTTGATGTTACTTGTTTGATGAGATCCAGTACTTACACTGATGACAAGTTACTTGATGATGAGATCCAGTACTTACACTGATGACAAGTTACTTGTTTGATGAGATCTCCAGTACTTACACTGATGACAAGTTTGATGAGATCCAGTACTTACACTGATGACAAGTTACTGTTTGATGATGATGAGATCCAGTACTTACACTGATGACAAGTTACTTGTTTGATGAGATCCAGTACTTACACTGATGACAAGTTACTTGTTTGATGATCACCAGTACTTACACTGATGACAAGTTACTTGTTTGATGAGATCCAGTACTTACACTGATGACAAGTTTTGATGATGAGATCCAGTACTTACACTGATGACAAGTTACTTGTTTGATGAGATCCAGTACTTACACTGATGACAAGTTACTTGTTTGATGAGATCCAGTACTTACACTGATGACAAGTTACTTGTTTGATGAGATCCAGTACTTACACTGATGACAAGTTACTTGTTTGATGAGATCCAGTACTTACACTGATGACAAGTTACTTGTTTGATGAGATCCAGTACTTACACTGATGACAAGTTACTTGTTTGATGAGATCTCCACTACTTACACTGATGACAAGTTTGATGAGATCCAGTACTTACACTGATGACAAGTTTGATGAGATCCAGTACTTACACTGATGACAAGTTACTTGTTTGATGAGATCCAGTACTTACACTGATGACAAGTTACTTGTTTGATGATATCACCAGTACTTACACTGATGACAAGTTACTTGTTTGATGAGATCCAGTACTTACACTGATGACAAGTTACTTGTTTGATGAGATCTCCAGTACTTACACTGATGACAAAGTTTGATGAGATCCAGTACTTACACTGATGACAAGTTACTTGTTTGATGAGATCCAGTACTTACACTGATGACAAGTTTGATGAGATCCAGTACTTACACTGATGACAAGTTTTTGAGACTCCAGTGTTTGATGAGTTTGATGAGATCCAGTACTTACACTGATGACAAGTTTGATGAGATCCAGTACTTACACTGATGACAAGTTTGATGAGATCCAGTACTTACACTGATGACAAGTTACTTGTTTGATGAGATCCAGTACTTACACTGATGACAAGTTACTTGTTTGATGAGATCCAGTACTTACACTGATGACAAGTTACTTGTTTGATGAGATCCAGTACTTACACTGATGACAAGTTACTTGTTTGATGAGATCTCCAGTACTTACACTGATGACAAGTTTGATGAGATCCAGTACTTACACTGATGACAAGTTACTTGTTTGATGATATCACCAGTACTTACACTGATGACAAGTTACTTGTTTGATGAGATCACCAGTACTTACACTGATGACAAGTTACTTGTTTGATGAGATCCAGTACTTACACTGATGACAAGTTACTTGTTTGATGAGATCTCCAGTACTTACACTGATGACAAGTTACTTGTTTGATGAGATCTCCAGTACTTACACTGATGACAAGTTTGATGAGATCCAGTACTTACACTGATGACAAGTTTGATGAGATCTCCAGTACTTACACTGATGACAAGTTACTCGTTTGATGAGATCTCCAGTACTTACACTGATGACAAGTTTGATGAGATCCAGTACTTACACTGATGACAAGTTTGATGAGATCCAGTACTTACACTGATGACAAGTTACTGATGTTTGATGAGATCCAGTACTTACACTGATGACAAGTTACTTGTTTGATGATATCACCAGTACTTACACTGATGACAAGTTACTTGTTTGATGAGATCCAGTACTTACACTGATGACAAGTTACTTGTTTGATGAGATCCAGTACTTACACTGATGACAAGTTACTTGTTTGATGAGATCTCCAGTACTTACACTGATGACAAGTTTGATGAGATCCAGTACTTACACTGATGACAAGTTTGATGAGATCCAGTACTTACACTGATGACAAGTTTGATGAGATCCAGTACTTACACTGATGACAAGTTACTTGTTTGATGAGATCCAGTACTTACACTGATGACAAGTTACTTGTTTGATGAGATCCAGTACTTACACTGATGACAAGTTACTTGTTTGATGAGATCCAGTACTTACACTGATGACAAGTTACTTGTTTGATGAGATCTCCAGTACTTACACTGATGACACTTGTTTGATGACCAGTACTTACACTGATGAGAAGTTTGATGAGATCCAGTACTTACACTGATGACAAGTTACTTGTTTGATGAGATCCAGTACTTACACTGATGACAAGTTACTTCTTTGATGAGATCCAGTACTTACACTGATGACAAGTTTGATGAGACCTCCAGTACTTACACTGATGACAAGTTTGATGAGATCCAGTACTTACACTGATGACAAGTTACTTGTTTGATGAGATCCAGTACTTACACTGATGACAAGTTACTTGTTTGATGAGATCCAGTACTTACACTGATGACAAGTTTGATGAGTTTGATACACTGATGACCAGTACTTGTTTGATGACACTTTTGATGAGATCCAGTACTTACACTGATGACAAGTTTGATGAGATCCAGTACTTACACTGATGACAAGTTACTTGTTTGATGAGATCCAGTACTTACACTGATGACAAGTTACTTGTTTGATGAGATCCAGTACTTACACTGATGACAAGTTACTTGTTTGATGAGATCTCCAGTACTTACACTGATGACAAGTTTGATGAGATCCAGTACTTACACTGATGACAAGTTACTTGTTTGATGAGATCCAGTACTTACACTGATGACAAGTTACTTGTTTGATGAGATCCAGTACTTACACTGATGACAAGTTACTTGTTTGATGAGATCTCCAGTACTTACACTGATGACAAGTTACTTGTTTGATGAGATCCAGTACTTACACTGATGACAAGTTACTTGATGATGAGATCCAGTACTTACACTGATGACAAGTTTGATGAGATCCAGTACTTACACTGATGACAAGTTACTTGTTTGATGAGATCCAGTACTTACACTGATGACAAGTTACTTGTTTGATGAGATCTCCAGTACTTACACTGATGACAAGTTACTTGTTTGATGAGATCTCCAGTACTTACACTGATGACAAGTTACTTGATGACAGTACTTACTTGTTTGATGAGATCTCCAGTACTTACACTGATGACAAGTTTGATGAGACCTACAGTACTTACACTGATGACAAGTTTGGTGAGATCCAGTACTTACACTGATGACAAGTTACTTGTTTGATGAGATCCAGTACTTACACTGATGACAAGTTACTTGTTTGATGAGATCCAGTACTTACACTGATGACAAGTTACTTGTTTGATGAGATCTCCAGTACTTACACTGATGACAAGTTACTCCAGTTTGATGACAAGTTCCAGTACTTACACTGATGACAAGTTTGATGAGATCTCCAGTACTTACACTGATGACAAGTTACTTGTTTGATGAGATCTCCAGTACTTACACTGATGACAAGTTTGATGAGATCCAGTACTTACACTGATGACAAGTTACTTGTTTGATGAGATCCAGTACTTACACTGATGACAAGTTACTTGTTTGATGAGATCCAGTACTTACACTGATGACAAGTTACTTGTTTGATGAGATCCAGTACTTACACTGATGACAAGTTACTTGTTTGATGAGATCCAGTACTTACACTGATGACAAGTTACTTGTTTGATGAGATCCAGTACTTACACTGATGACAAGTTACTTGTTTGATGAGATCCAGTACTTACACTGATGACAAGTTACTTGTTTGATGAGATCTCCAGTACTTACACTGATGACAAGTTACTTGTTTGATGAGATCCAGTACTTACACTGATGACAAGTTTGATGAGATCCAGTACTTACACTGATGACAACACTGATGATCAAGTACTTACACTGATGATCCAGTACTTACACTGATGACAAGTTACTTGTTTGATGAGATCCAGTACTTACACTGATGACAAGTTACTTGTTTGATGAGATCCAGTACTTACACTGATGACAAGTTACTTGTTTGATGAGATCTCCAGTACTTACACTGATGACAAGTTACTTGTTTGATGAGATCCAGTACTTACACTGATGACAAGTTACTTGTTTGATGAGATCTCCAGTACTTACACTGATGACAAGTTACTTGTTTGATGAGATCCAGTACTTACACTGATGACAAGTTACTTGTTTGATGATATCTCCAGTACTTACACTGATGACAAGTTTGATGAGATCCAGTACTTACACTGATGACAAGTTACTTGTTTGATGAGATCCAGTACTTACACTGATGACAAGTTACTTGTTTGATGAGATCCAGTACTTACACTGATGACAAGTTACTTGTTTGATGAGATCCAGTACTTACACTGATGACAAGTTACTTGTTTGATGAGATCACCAGTACTTACACTGATGACAAGTTACTTGTTTGATGAGATCCAGTACTTACACTGATGACAAGTTACTTGTTTTGATCAGTACTTACACTGATGACAAGTTACTTGTTTGATCCAGTACTTACACTGATGACAAGTTACTTGTTTGATGAGATCCAGTACTTACACTGATGACAAGTTACTTGTTTGATGATATCTCCAGTACTTACACTGATGACAAGCTTGATGAGATCCAGTACTTACAGTGATGACAAGTTACTTGTTTGATGAGATCAGTACCAGTACTTACACTGATGACAAGTTACTTGTTTGATGAGATCACCAGTACTTACACTGATGACAAGTTACTTGTTTGATGAGATCCAGTACTTACACTGATGACAAGTTACTGATTGTTTGATGAGATCTCCAGTACTTACACTGATGACAAGTTTGATGAGATCCAGTACTTACACTGATGACAAGTTTGATGAGATCTCCAGTACTTACACTGATGACAAGTTTGATGAGATCCAGTACTTACACTGATGACAAGTTTGATGAGATCCAGTACTTACACTGATGACAAGTTACTTGTTTGATGATATCACCAGTACTTACACTGATGACAGTACTTACACTGATGACAAGTTTGATGAGATCCAGTACTTACACTGATGACAAGTTACTTGTTTGATGAGATCTCCAGTACTTACACTGATGACAAGTTAGTTTGATGAGATCCAGTACTTACACTGATGACAAGTTACTTGTTTGATGAGATCCAGTACTTACACTGATGACAAGTTACTTGTTTGATGAGATCCAGTACTTACACTGATGACAAGTTACTTGTTTGATGAGATCCAGTACTTACACTGATGACAAGTTACTTGTTTGATGAGATCCAGTACTTACACTGATGACAAGTTACTTGTTTGATGAGATCTCCAGTACTTACACTGATGACAAGTTTGATGAGATCCAGTACTTACACTGATGACAAGTTTGATGAGATCCAGTACTTACACTGATGACAAGTTACTTGTTTGATGAGATCCAGTACTTACACTGATGACAAGTTACTTGTTTGATGAGATCCAGTACTTACACTGATGACAAGTTACTTGTTTGATGAGATCTCCAGTACTTACACTGATGACAAGTTAGTTTGATGAGATCCAGTACTTACACTGATGACAAGTTACTTGTTTGATGAGATCTCCAGTACTTACACTGATGACAAGTTACTTGTTTGATGAGATCCAGTACTTACACTGATGACAAGTTTGATGAGATCCAGTACTTACACTGATGACAAGTTACTTGTTTGATGAGATCCAGTACTTACACTGATGACAAGTTAGTTTGATACCAGTACTTACACTGATGACTTGTTTGATGAGATCCAGTACTTACACTGATGACAAGTTACTTGTTTGATGATATCACCAGTACTTACACTGATGACAAGTTACTTGTTTGATGAGATCCAGTACTTACACTGATGACAAGTTACTTGTTTGATGATATCACCAGTACTTACACTGATGACAAGTTACTTGTTTGATGAAGTACTTACACTGATGTTTGATGAGATCACCAGTACTTACACTGATGACAAGTTACTTGTTTGATGAGATCCAGTACTTACACTGATGACAAGTTACTTGTTTGATGAGATCTCCAGTACTTACACTGATGACAAGTTTGATGAGATCCAGTACTTACACTGATGACAAGTTACTTGTTTGATGAGATCTCCAGTACTTACACTGATGACAAGTTTGATGAGATCCAGTACTTACACTGATGACAAGTTACTTGTTTGATGAGATCCAGTACTTACACTGATGACAAGTTTGATGAGATCTCCAGTACTTACAGTACTTACACTGATGACAAGTTACTTGTTTGATGAGATCCAGTACTTACACTGATGACAAGTTACTTGTTTGATGAGATCCAGTACTTACACTGATGACAAGTTACTTGTTTGATGAGATCTCCAGTACTTACACTGATGACAAGTTACTTGTTTGATGAGATCCAGTACTTACACTGATGACAAGTTACTTGTTTGATGAGATCTCCAGTACTTACACTGATGACAAGTTACTTGTTTGATGAGATCCAGTACTTACACTGATGACAAGTTTGATGAGATCCAGTACTTACACTGATGACAAGTTACTTGTTTGATGAGATCCAGTACTTACACTGATGACAAGTTACTTGTTTGATGAGATCCAGTACTTACACTGATGACAAGTTACTTGTTTGATGAGATCACCAGTACTTACACTGATGACAAGTTACTTGTTTGATGAGTATGACCAGTACTTACACTGATGACAAGTTACTTGTTTGATGAGATCACCAGTACTTACACTGATGACAAGTTTGATGAGATCCAGTACTTACACTGATGACAAGTTACTTGTTTGATGAGAGATCCAGTACTTACACTGATGACAAGTTTGATGAGATCCAGTACTTACACTGATGACAAGTTTGATGAGATCCAGTACTTACACTGATGACAAGTTACTTGTTTGATGAGATCCAGTACTTACACTGATGACAAGTTACTTGTTTGATGAGATCTCCAGTACTTACACTGATGACAAGTTACTTGTTTGATGAGATCCAGTACTTACACTGATGACAAGTTAGTTTGATGAGATCTCCAGTACTTACACTGATGACAAGTTACTTGTTTGATGAGATCCAGTACTTACACTGATGACAAGTTTGATGAGATCCAGTACTTACACTGATGACAAGTTTGATGAGATCCAGTACTTACACTGATGACAAGTTTTGATGAGAGATCCAGTACTTACACTGATGACAAGTTACTTGTTTGATGAGATCCAGTACTTACACTGATGACAAGTTACTTGTTTGATGAGATCTCCAGTACTTACACTGATGACAAGTTACTTGTTTGATGAGATCTCCAGTACTTACACTGATGACAAGTTTGATGAGATCCAGTACTTACACTGATGACAAGTTACTTGTTTGATGAGATCCAGTACTTACACTGATGACAAGTTACTTGTTTGATGAGATCCAGTACTTACACTGATGACAAGTTACTTGTTTGATGAGATCCAGTACTTACACTGATGACAAGTTACTTGTTTGATGAGATCCAGTACTTACACTGATGACAAGTTACTTGTTTGATGAGATCCAGTACTTACAACTGATGACACCAGTACTTGTTTGATTTGATCCAGTACTTACACTGATGACAAGTTACTTGTTTGATGAGATCTCCAGTACTTACACTGATGACAAGTTTGATGAGATCCAGTACTTACACTGATGACAAGTTTGATGAGATCCAGTACTTACACTGATGACAAGTTTGATGAGATCCAGTACTTACACTGATGACAAGTTTGATGAGATCCAGTACTTACACTGATGACAAGTTACTTGTTTGATGAGATCTCCAGTACTTACACTGATGACAAGTTTGATGAGATCCAGTACTTACACTGATGACAAGTTACTTGTTTGATGATCCAGTACTTACACTGATGACAAGTTACTTGTTTGATGAGACCAGTACTTACACTGATGACAAGTTACTTGTTTGATGAGATCCAGTACTTACACTGATGACAAGTTACTTGTTTGATCCAGTACTTACACTGATGACAAGTTACTTGTTTGATGAGATCCAGTACTTACACTGATGACAAGTTACTTGTTTGATGAGATCCAGTACTTACACTGATGACAAGTTACTTGTTTGATGAGATCTCCAGTACTTACACTGATGACAAGTTTGATGAGATCCAGTACTTACACTGATGACAAGTTACTTGTTTGATGAGATCCAGTACTTACACTGATGACAAGTTACTTGTTTGATGAGATCCAGTACTTACACTGATGACAAGTTACTTGTTTGATGATATCACCAGTACTTACACTGATGACAAGTTACTTGTTTGATGAGATCTCCAGTACTTACACTGATGACAAGTTTGATGAGATCCAGTACTTACACTGATGACAAGTTTGATGAGATCCAGTACTTACACTGATGACAAGTTACTTGTTTGATGAGATCCAGTACTTACACTGATGACAAGTTACTTGTTTGATGAGATCTCCAGTACTTACACTGATGACAAGTTACTTGTTTGATGAGATCTCCAGTACTTACACTGATGACAAGTTTGATGAGATCCAGTACTTACACTGATGACAAGTTACTTGTTTGATGAGATCCAGTACTTACACTGATGACAAGTTTGATGAGATCCAGTACTTACACTGATGACAAGTTACTTGTTTGATGAGATCCAGTACTTACACTGATGACAAGTTACTTGTTTGATGAGATCCAGTACTTACACTGATGACAAGTTACTTGTTTGATGAGACAGTACTTACACTGATGACAAGTTTGATGAGATCTCCAGTACTTACACTGATGACAAGTTTGATGAGATCCAGTACTTACACTGATGACAAGTTACTTGTTTGATGATATCACCAGTACTTACACTGATGACAAGTTACTTGTTTGATGATATCACCAGTACTTACACTGATGACAAGTTACTTGTTTGATGAGATCCAGTACTTACACTGATGACAAGTTACTTGTTTGATGAGATCTCCAGTACTTACACTGATGACAAGTTTGATGAGATCCAGTACTTACACTGATGACAAGTTACTTGTTTGATGAGATCTCCAGTACTTACACTGATGACAAGTTTGATGAGATCCAGTACTTACACTGATGACAAGTTTGATGAGATCCAGTACTTACACTGATGACAAGTTTTTTTGATGATGAGTTTGATCCAGTACTTACACTGATGACAAGTTACTTGTTTGATGAGATCCAGTACTTACACTGATGACAAGTTACTTGTTTGATGAGATCTCCAGTACTTACACTGATGACAAGTTACTTGTTTGATGAGATCTCCAGTACTTACACTGATGACAAGTTTGATGAGATCCAGTACTTACACTGATGACAAGTTACTTGTTTGATGAGATCCAGTACTTACACTGATGACAAGTTACTTGTTTGATGAGATCCAGTACTTACACTGATGACAAGTTACTTGTTTGATGAGATCTCCAGTACTTACACTGATGACAAGTTACTTGTTTGATGAGATCCAGTACTTACACTGATGACAAGTTACTTGTTTGATGATATCACCAGTACTTACACTGATGACAAGTTACTTGTTTGAGATCTCCAGTACTTACACTGATGACAAGTTTGATGAGATCCAGTACTTACACTGATGACAAGTTTGATGAGATCCAGTACTTACACTGATGACAAGTTACTTGTTTGATGAGATCCAGTACTTACACTGATGACAAGTTACTTGTTTGATGAGATCCAGTACTTACACTGATGACAAGTTACTTGTTTGATGAGATCCAGTACTTACACTGATGACAAGTTACTTGTTTGATGAGATCCAGTACTTACACTGATGACAAGTTACTTGTTTGATGAGATCCAGTACTTACACTGATGACAAGTTACTTGTTTGATGAGATCCAGTACTTACACTGATGACAAGTTACTTGTTTGATGAGATCTCCAGTACTTACACTGATGACAAGTTTGATGAGATCCAGTACTTACACTGATGACAAGTTACTTGTTTGATGAGATCTCCACTACTTACACTGATGACAAGTTTGATGAGATCCAGTACTTACACTGATGACAAGTTACTTGTTTGATGAGATCACCAGTACTTACACTGATGACAAGTTACTTGTTTGATGAGATCCAGTACTTACACTGATGACAAGTTACTTGTTTGATGAGATCCAGTACTTACACTGATGACAAGTTACTTGTTTGATGAGATCCAGTACTTACACTGATGACAAGTTACTTGTTTGATGAGATCCAGTACTTACACTGATGACAAGTTACTTGTTTGATGAGATCCAGTACTTACACTGATGACAAGTTTGATGAGATCCAGTACTTACACTGATGACAAGTTACTTGTTTGATGAGATCCAGTACTTACACTGATGACAAGTTAGTTTGATGAGATCCAGTACTTACACTGATGACAAGTTACTTGTTTGATGAGATCCAGTACTTACACTGATGACAAGTTACTTGTTTGATGAGATCCAGTACTTACACTGATGACAAGTTTGATGAGATCCAGTACTTACACTGATGACAAGTTACTTGTTTGATGAGATCCAGTACTTACACTGATGACAAGTTACTTGTTTGATGAGATCTCCAGTACTTACACTGATGACAAGTTACTTGTTTGATGAGATCCAGTACTTACACTGATGACAAGTTACTTGTTTGATGAGATCCAGTACTTACACTGATGATCCAGTACTTACACTGATGACAAGTTTGATGAGATCCAGTACTTACACTTGTTTGATGAGATCCAGTACTTACACTGATGACAAGTTAGTTTGATGAGATCCAGTACTTACACTGATGACAAGTTACTTGTTTGATGAGATCCAGTACTTACACTGATGACAAGTTACTTGTTTGATGAGATCCAGTACACTGATACACTGATGACAAGTTAGTTTGATGAGATCCAGTACTTACACTGATGACAAGTTTGATGAGATCCAGTACTTACACTGATGACAAAGTTTGATGAGATCCAGTACTTACACTGATGACAAGTTACTTGTTTGATGAGATCCAGTACTTACACTGATGACAAGTTTGATGAGATCCAGTACTTACACTGATGACAAGTTTGATGAGATCCAGTACTTACACTGATGACAAGTTACTTGTTTGATGAGATCCAGTACTTACACTGATGACAAGTTACTTGTTTGATGAGATCTCCAGTACTTACACTGATGACAAGTTACTTGTTTGATGAGATCTCCAGTACTTACACTGATGACAAGTTTGATGAGATCCAGTACTTACACTGATGACAAGTTACTTGTTTGATGAGATCCAGTACTTACACTGATGACAAGTTACTTGTTTGATGATATCACCAGTACTTACACTGATGACAAGTTACTGTTTGATGAGATCCAGTACTTACACTGATGACAAGTTACTTGTTTGATGAGATCCAGTACTTACACTGATGACAAGTTACTTGTTTGATGAGATCTCCAGTACTTACACTGATGACAAGTTTGATGAGATCTCCAGTACTTACACTGATGACAAGTTACTTGTTTGATGAGATCCAGTACTTACACTGATGACAAGTTACTTGTTTGATGAGATCCAGTACTTACACTGATGACAAGTTACTTGTTTGATGAGATCACCAGTACTTACACTGATGACAAGTTTTGTTTGATGAGATCTCCAGTACTTACACTGATGACTTGTTTGATGAGATCCAGTACTTACACTGATGACAAGTTACTTGTTTGATGAGATCCAGTACTTACACTGATGACAAGTTACTTGTTTGATGAGATCCAGTACTTACACTGATGACAAGTTACTTGTTTGATGAGATCTCCAGTACTTACACTGATGACAAGTTACTTGTTTGATGAGATCCAGTACTTACACTGATGACAAGTTACTTGTTTGATGAGATCCAGTACTTACACTGATGACAAGTTACTTGTTTGATGAGATCCAGTACTTACACTGATGACAAGTTACTTGTTTGATGAGATCCAGTACTTACACTGATGACAAGTTACTTGTTTGATGAGAGATCCAGTACTTACACTGATGACAAGTTACTTGTTTGATGAGATCTCCAGTACTTACACTGATGACAAGTTACTTGTTTGATGAGATCTCCAGTACTTACACTGATGACAAGTTTTGTTTGATGAGATCCAGTACTTACACTGATGTTTGATGAGATCCAGTACTTACACTGATGACAAGTTAGTTTGATGAGATCCAGTACTTACACTGATGACAAGTTACTTGTTTGATGAGATCTCCAGTACTTACACTGATGACAAGTTACTTGTTTGATGAGATCTCCAGTACTTACACTGATGACAAGTTTGATGAGATCCAGTACTTACACTGATGACAAGTTACTTGTTTGATGAGATCTCCAGTACTTACACTGATGACAAGTTTGATGAGATCCAGTACTTACACTGATGACAAGTTACTTGTTTGATGATATCACCAGTACTTACACTGATGACAAGTTACTTGTTTGATGAGATCCAGTACTTACACTGATGACAAGTTACTTGTTTGATGAGATCTCCAGTACTTACACTGATGACAAGTTTGATGAGATCCAGTACTTACACTGATGACAAGTTTGATGAGATCCAGTACTTACACTGATGACAAGTTACTTGTTTGATGAGATCCAGTACTTACACTGATGACAAGTTTGATGAGATCCAGTACTTACACTGATGACAAGTTACTTGTTTGATGAGATCCAGTACTTACACTGATGACAAGTTACTTGTTTGATGAGATCTCAGTACTTACACTGATGACAAGTTACTTGTTTGATGAGATCTCCAGTACTTACACTGATGACAAGTTTGATGAGATCCAGTACTTACACTGATGACAAGTTACTTGTTTGATGAGATCCAGTACTTACACTGATGACAAGTTACTTGTTTGATGAGATCCAGTACTTACACTGATGACAAGTTACTTGTTTGATGATATCACCAGTACTTACACTGATGACAAGTTACTTGTTTGATGAGATCCAGTACTTACACTGATGACAAGTTTGATGAGATCTCCAGTACTTACACTGATGAGTTACTTGTTTGATGAGATCTCCAGTACTTACACTGATGACAACTTGTTTGAGATCCAGTACTTACACTGATGACAAGTTATTTGAGTACTTACTTACACTGATGACAAGTTTGATGAGATCTCCAGTACTTACACTGATGAGTTACTTGTTTGATCTCCAGTACTTACACTGATGACAAGTTACTCGTTTGATGAGATCTCCAGTACTTACACTGATGACAAGTTTGATGAGACCTTCAGTACTTACACTGATGACAAGTTTGATGAGATCCAGTACTTACACTGATGACAAGTTACTTGTTTGATGAGATCCAGTACTTACACTGATGACAAGTTACTTGTTTGATGAGATCCAGTACTTACACTGATGACAAGTTGATGAGTTTGATGAGATCCAGTACTTACACTGATGACAAGTTACTTGTTTGATGAGATCTCCAGTACTGATGACACTGATGACAAGTTACTTACACTGATGTTTGATGAGATCCAGTACTTACACTGATGACAAGTTACTTGTTTGATGAGATCCAGTACTTACACTGATGACAAGTTACTTGTTTGATGAGATCTCCAGTACTTACACTGATGACAAGTTTGATGAGATCTCCAGTACTTACACTGATGACAAGTTACTTGTTTGATGAGATCTCCAGTACTTACACTGATGACAAGTTTGATGAGATCCAGTACTTACACTGATGACAAGTTTGATGAGATCCAGTACTTACACTGATGACAAGTTACTTGTTTGATGAGATCCAGTACTTACACTGATGACAAGTTACTTGTTTGATGAGATCTCCAGTACTTACACTGATGACAAGTTTTGTTTGAGAGATCCAGTACTTACACTGATGACAAGTTTGATGAGATCCAGTACTTACACTGATGACAAGTTACTTGTTTGATGATATCACCAGTACTTACACTGATGACAAGTTACTTGTTTGATGATATCACCAGTACTTACACTGATGACAAGTTACTTGTTTGATGAGATCTCCAGTACTTACACTGATGACAAGTTACTTGTTTGATGAGATCTCCAGTACTTACACTGATGACAAGTTACTTGTTTGATGAGATCTCCAGTACTTACACTGATGACAAGTTTGATGAGATCTCCAGTACTTACACTGATGACAAGTTAGTTTGATGAGATCCAGTACTTACACTGATGACAACTTTGATGACTTGTTTGATGAGATCCAGTACTTACACTGATGACAAGTTAGTTTGATGAGATCCAGTACTTACACTGATGACAAGTTACTTGTTTGATGAGATCCAGTACTTACACTGATGACAAGTTACTTGTTTGATGAGATCTCCAGTACTTACACTGATGACAAGTTACTTGTTTGATGAGATCTCCAGTACTTACACTGATGACAAGTTACTTGTTTGATGAGATCCAGTACTTACACTGATGACAAGTTTGATGAGATCCAGTACTTACACTGATGACAAGTTACTTGTTTGATGAGATCCAGTACTTACACTGATGACAAGTTACTTGTTTGATGAGATCCAGTACTTACACTGATGAGTTACTTGTTTGATGAGATCCAGTACTTACACTGATGACAAGTTACTTGTTTGATGAGATACACTGATGACCAGTACTTACACTGATGACAAGTTACTTGTTTGATGAGATCCAGTACTTACACTGATGACAAGTTACTTGTTTGATGAGATCCAGTACTTACACTGATGACAAGTTACTTGTTTGATGAGATCCAGTACTTACACTGATGACAAGTTTGATGAGATCCAGTACTTACACTGATGACAAGTTACTTGTTTGATGAGATCTCCAGTACTTACACTGATGACAAGTTTGATGAGATCTCCAGTACTTACACTGATGACAAGTTACTTGTTTGATGAGATCCAGTACTTACACTGATGACAAGTTTGATGAGATCCAGTACTTACACTGATGACAAGTTACTGATGTTTGATGAGATCCAGTACTTACACTGATGACAAGTTACTTGTTTGATGAGATCTCCAGTACTTACACTGATGACAAGTTACTTGTTTGATGAGATCTCCAGTACTTACACTGATGACAAGTTTGATGAGATCCAGTACTTCCAGTACTTACACTGATGACAAAGTTTGATGAGATCCAGTACTTACACTGATGACAAGTTACTTGTTTGATGAGATCCAGTACTTACACTGATGACAAGTTACTTGTTTGATGAGATCTCCAGTACTTACACTGATGACAAAGTTTGATGAGATCCAGTACTTACACTGATGACAAGTTACTTGTTTGATGAGATCTCCAGTACTTACACTGATGACAAGTTTGATGAGATCCAGTACTTACACTGATGACAAGTTACTTGTTTGATGAGATCCAGTACTTACACTGATGACAAGTTACTTGTTTGATGATATCACCAGTACTTACACTGATGACAAGTTACTTGTTTGATGAGAGATCCAGTACTTACACTGATGACAAGTTACTTGTTTGATGATATCACCAGTACTTACACTGATGACAAGTTACTTGTTTGATGAGATCTCCAGTACTTACACTGATGACAAGTTACTTGTTTGATGAGATCCAGTACTTACACTGATGACAAGTTACTTGTTTGATGAGATCTCCAGTACTTACACTGATGACAAGTTTGATGAGATCCAGTACTTACACTGATGACAAGTTACTTGTTTGATGATCTCCAGTACTTACACTGATGACAAAGTTTGATGAGATCCAGTACTTACACTGATGACAAGTTTGATGAGATCCAGTACTTACACTGATGACAAGTTACTTGTTTGATGAGATCTCCAGTACTTACACTGATGACAAGTTTGATGAGATCCAGTACTTACACTGATGACAAGTTTGATGAGATCCAGTACTTACACTGATGACAAGTTACTTGTTTGATGAGATCCAGTACTTACACTGATGACAAGTTACTTGTTTGATGAGATCCAGTACTTACACTGATGACAAGTTACTTGTTTGATGAGATCCAGTACTTACACTGATGACAAGTTACTTGTTTGATGAGATCAGTACTTACACTGATGACTCCAGTACTTACACTGATGACAAGTTACTTGTTTGATGAGATCCAGTACTTACACTGATGACAAGTTAGTTTGATGAGATCCAGTACTTACACTGATGACAAGTTTTGTTTGAGATCCAGTACTTACACTGATGACAAGTTACTTGTTTGATGAGATCCAGTACTTACACTGATGACAAGTTACTTGTTTGATGAGATCCAGTACTTACACTGATGACAAGTTTGATGAGATCCAGTACTTACACTGATGACAAGTTACTTGTTTGATGAGATCTCCAGTACTTACACTGATGACAAGTTACTTGTTTGATGAGATCTCCAGTACTTACACTGATGACAAGTTACTTGTTTGATGAGATCTCCAGTACTTACACTGATGACAAGTTTGATGAGATCCAGTACTTACACTGATGACAAGTTACTTGTTTGATGAGATCCAGTACTTACACTGATGACAAGTTACTTGTTTGATGAGATCCAGTACTTACACTGATGACAAGTTACTTGTTTGATGAGATCCAGTACTTACACTGATGACAAGTTACTTGTTTGATGAGATCCAGTACTTACACTGATGACAAGTTACTTGTTTGATGAGATCCAGTACTTACACTGATGACAAGTTACTTGTTTGATGAGATCCAGTACTTACACTGATGACAAGTTACTTGTTTGATGAGATCTCCAGTACTTACACTGATGACAAGTTACTTGTTTGATGAGATCTCCAGTACTTACACTGATGACAAGTTTGATGAGATCCAGTACTTACACTGATGACAAGTTACTTGTTTGATGAGATCCAGTACTTACACTGATGACAAGTTACTTGTTTGATGAGATCCAGTACTTACACTGATGACAAGTTACTTGTTTGATCCAGTACTTACACTGATGACAAGTTACTTGTTTGATGAGATCCAGTACTTACACTGATGACAAGTTACTTGTTTGATGAGATCCAGTACTTACACTGATGACAAGTTACTTGTTTGATGAGATCTCCAGTACTTACACTGATGACAAGTTACTTGTTTGATGAGATCTCCAGTACTTACACTGATGACAAGTTACTTGTTTGATGAGATCTCCAGTACTTACACTGATGACAAGTTACTTGTTTGATTTGATCCAGATACACCAGTACTTACACTGATGACAAGTTTGATGAGATCCAGTACTTACACTGATGACAAGTTACTTGTTTGATGAGATCTCCAGTACTTACACTGATGACAAGTTACTTGTTTGATGAGATCCAGTACTTACACTGATGACAAGTTACTTGTTTGATGAGATCTCCAGTACTTACACTGATGACAAGTTTGATGAGATCCAGTACTTACACTGATGACAAGTTACTTGTTTGATGATATCACCAGTACTTACACTGATGACAAGTTACTTGTTTGATGAGATCCAGTACTTACACTGATGACAAGTTACTTGTTTGATGACCAGTACTTACACTGATGACAAGTTACTTGTTTGATGAGATCCAGTACTTACACTGATGACAAGTTACTTGTTTGATGAGATCCAGTACTTACACTGATGACAAGTTACTTGTTTGATGAGATCCAGTACTTACACTGATGACTTGTTTGATGAGATCTCCAGTACTTACACTGATGACAAGTTTGATGAGATCCAGTACTTACACTGATGACAAGTTACTTGTTTGATGAGATCCAGTACTTACACTGATGACAAGTTACTTGTTTGATGATATCACCAGTACTTACACTGATGACAAGTTTGATGAGATCCAGTACTTACACTGATGACAAGTTACTTGTTTGATGAGATACTTACCAGTACTTACACTGATGACAAGTTACTTGTTTGATGAGATCCAGTACTTACACTGATGACAAGTTACTTGTTTGATGAGATCTCCAGTACTTACACTGATGACAAGTTTGGTGAGATCCAGTACTTACACTGATGACAAGTTACTTGTTTGATGAGATCCAGTACTTACACTGATGACAAGTTTGATGAGACCTCCAGTACTTACACTGATGACAAGTTACTTGTTTGATGAGATCCAGTACTTACACTGATGACAAGTTACTTGTTTGATGAGATCCAGTACTTACACTGATGACAAGTTACTTGTTTGATGAGATCCAGTACTTACACTGATGACAAGTTACTTGTTTGATGAGATCCAGTACTTACACTGATGACAAGTTACTTGTTTGATGAGATCCAGTACTTACACTGATGACAAGTTACTTGTTTGATGAGATCCAGTACTTACACTGATGACAAGTTACTTGTTTGATGAGATCCAGTACTTACACTGATGACAAGTTACTTGTTTGATGATCTCCAGTACTTACACTGATGACAAGTTTGATGAGATCCAGTACTTACACTGATGACAAGTTACTTGTTTGATGAGATCTCCAGTACTTACACTGATGACAAGTTAGTTTGATGAGATCCAGTACTTACACTGATGACAAGTTTGATGAGATCCAGTACTTACACTGATGACAAGTTTGATGAGATACTTACACCAGTACTTACACTGATGACAAGTTACTTGTTTGATGAGATCCAGTACTTACACTGATGACAAGTTACTTGTTTGATGAGATCCAGTACTTACACTGATGACAAGTTACTTGTTTGATGAGATCCAGTACTTACACTGATGTATGACAAGTTTGATGAGATCTCCAGTACTTACACTGATGACAAGTTACAAGTTTGATGAGATCCAGTACTTACACTGATGACAAGTTTGATGAGATCCAGTACTTACACTGATGACAAGTTACTTGTTTGATGAGATCCAGTACTTACACTGATGACAAGTTACTTGTTTGATGATATCACCAGTACTTACACTGATGACAAGTTACTTGTTTGATGAGATCCAGTACTTACACTGATGACAAGTTACTTGTTTGAGTACTTACACTGATGACAAGTTACTTGTTTGATGAGATCCAGTACTTACACTGATGACAAGTTACTTGTTTGATGAGATCCAGTACTTACACTGATGACAAGTTACTTGTTTGATGAGATCCAGTACTTACACTGATGACAAGTTTGATGAGATCCAGTACTTACACTGATGACAAGTTACTTGTTTGATGAGATCCAGTACTTACACTGATGACAAGTTACTTGTTTGATGATATCACCAGTACTTACACTGATGACAAGTTTGATGAGATCCAGTACTTACACTGATGACAAGTTACTTGTTTGATGAGATCCAGTACTTACACTGATGACAAGTTACTTGTTTGATGATCTCCAGTACTTACACTGATGACAAGTTACTTGTTTGATGAGATTACAGTACTTACACTGATGACAAGTTTGATGAGATCTCCAGTACTTACACTGATGACAAGTTTGATGAGATCCAGTACTTACACTGATGACAAGTACTTGTTTGATGAGATCCAGTACTTACACTGATGACAAGTTACTTGTTTGATGAGATCCAGTACTTACACTGATGACAAGTTACTTGTTTGATGAGATCCAGTACTTACACTGATGACAAGTTACTTGTTTGATGAGATCCAGTACTTACACTGATGACAAGTTACTTGTTTGATGAGATCCAGTACTTACACTGATGACAAGTTACTTGTTTGATGAGATCTCCAGTACTTACACTGATGACAAGTTACTTGTTTGATGAGATCTCCAGTACTTACTGATGACAAGTTACTTGTTTGATGAGATGATGATGACAAGTTAGTTTGATGAGATCCAGTACTTACACTGATGACAAGTTACTTGTTTGATGAGATCCAGTACTTACACTGATGACAAGTTACTTGTTTGATGAGATCCAGTACTTACACTGATGACAAGTTACTTGTTTGATGAGATCACCAGTACTTACACTGATGACAAGTTACTTGTTTGATGAGATCCAGTACTTACACTGATGACAAGTTACTTGTTTGATGAGATCTCCAGTACTTACACTGATGACAAGTTACTTGTTTGATGAGATCTCCAGTACTTACACTGATGACAAGTTACTTGTTTGATGAGATCTCCAGTACTTACACTGATGACAAGTTTGATGAGATCCAGTACTTACACTGATGACAAGTTACTTGTTTGATGAGATCTCCAGTACTTACACTGATGACAAGTTACTTGTTTGATGAGATCCAGTACTTACACTGATGACAAGTTACTTGTTTGATGAGATCTCCAGTACTTACACTGATGACAAGTTACTTGTTTGATGAGATCTCCAGTACTTACACTGATGACAAGTTACTTGTTTGATGAGATCTCCAGTACTTACACTGATGACAAGTTTGATGAGATCCAGTACTTACACTGATGACAAGTTACTTGTTTGATGAGATCCAGTACTTACACTGATGACAAGTTACTTGTTTGATGATCACCAGTACTTACACTGATGACAAGTTACTTGTTTGATGAGAGATCCAGTACTTACACTGATGACAAGTTACTTGTTTGATGAGATCACCAGTACTTACACTGATGACAAGTTACTTGTTTGATGAGATCCAGTACTTACACTGATGACAAGTTACTTGTTTGATGAGATCCAGTACTTACACTGATGACAAGTTACTTGTTTGATGATATCCAGTACTTACACTGATGACAAGTTACTTGTTTGATGAGATCCAGTACTTACACTGATGACAAGTTACTTGTTTGATGAGATCTCCAGTACTTACACTGATGACAAGTTACTTGTTTGATGAGATCCAGTACTTACACTGATGACAAGTTAAGTTTGATGAGATCCAGTACTTACACTGATGACAAGTTACTTGTTTGATGAGATGACCAGTACTTACACTGATGACAAGTTACTTGTTTGATGAGATCCAGTACTTACACTGATGACAAGTTACTTGTTTGATGAGATCTCCAGTACTTACACTGATGACAAGTTACTTGTTTGATGAGATCTCCAGTACTTACACTGATGACAAGTTACTCGTTTGATGAGATCTCCACTACTTACACTGATGACAAGTTTGATGAGATCTCCAGTACTTACACTGATGACAAGTTACTTGTTTGATGAGATCCAGTACTTACACTGATGACAAGTTACTTGTTTGATGAGATCCAGTACTTACACTGATGACAAGTTTGATGAGATCCAGTACTTACACTGATGACAAGTTACTTGTTTGATGAGATCCAGTACTTACACTGATGACAAGTTACTTGTTTGATGAGATCCAGTACTTACACTGATGACAAGTTACTTGTTTGATACAGTACTTACACTGATGACAAGTTTGATGAGATCCAGTACTTACACTGATGACAAGTTTGATGAGTCCAGTACTTGTTTGATGAGATCTCCAGTACTTACACTGATGACAAGTTTGATGAGATCCAGTACTTACACTGATGACAAGTTACTTGTTTGATGAGATCCAGTACTTACACTGATGACAAGTTACTTGTTTGATGAGATCTCCAGTACTTACACTGATGACAAGTTACTTGTTTGATGAGATCTCCAGTACTTACACTGATGACAAGTTTGATGAGATCCAGTACTTACACTGATGACAAGTTACAAGTTTGATGAGATCCAGTACTTACACTGATGACAAGTTACTTGTTTGATGAGATCCAGTACTTACACTGATGACAAGTTACTTGTTTGATGAGATCCAGTACTTACACTGATGACAAGTTACTTGTTTGATGATATCACCAGTACTTACACTGATGACAAGTTACTTGTTTGATGAGATCCAGTACTTACACTGATGACAAGTTACTTGTTTGATGAGATCACCAGTACTTACACTGATGACAAGTTACTTGTTTGATGAGATCCAGTACTTACACTGATGACAAGTTACTTGTTTGAGAGATCCAGTACTTACACTGATGACAAGTTACTTGTTTGATGAGATCTCCAGTACTTACACTGATGACAAGTTTGATGAGATCCAGTACACTGATGACAAGTTTGATGAGATCTCCAGTACTTACACTGATGACAAGTTTGATGAGATCCAGTACTTACACTGATGACAAGTTACTTGTTTGATGAGATCTCCAGTACTTACACTGATGACAAGTTACTTGTTTGATGAGATCCAGTACTTACACTGATGACAAGTTACTTGTTTGATGAGATCTCCAGTACTTACACTGATGACAAGTTTGATGATGAGATCTCCAGTACTTACACTGATGACAAGTTTGATGAGATCCAGTACTTACACTGATGACAAGTTTGATGAGATCCAGTACTTACACTGATGACAAGTTTTGTTTGAGAGATCCAGTACTTACACTGATGACAAGTTACTTGTTTGATGAGATCCAGTACTTACACTGATCATCCAGTACTTACACTGATGACAAGTTACTTGTTTGATGAGATCCAGTACTTACACTGATGACAAGTTACTTGTTTGATGAGATCTCCAGTACTTACACTGATGACAAGTTTGATGAGATCCAGTACTTACACTGATGACAAGTTACTTGTTTGATGAGATCTCCAGTACTTACACTGATGACAAGTTACTTGTTTGATGAGATCCAGTACTTACACTGATGACAAGTTACTTGTTTGATGAGATCTCCAGTACTTACACTGATGACAAGTTACTTGTTTGATGAGATCTCCAGTACTTACACTGATGACAAGTTTGATGAGATCCAGTACTTACACTGATGACAAGTTACTTGTTTGATGAGATCCAGTACTTACACTGATGACAAGTTACTTGTTTGATGAGATCTCCAGTACTTACACTGATGACAAGTTACTTGTTTGATGAGATCCAGTACTTACACTGATGACAAGTTTTGTGATGAGATCCAGTACTTACACTGATGACAAGTTACTTGTTTGATGAGATCCAGTACTTACACTGATGACAAGTTACTTGTTTGATGAGATCTCCAGTACTTACACTGATGACAAGTTTGATGAGATCCAGTACTTACACTGATGACAAGTTACTTGTTTGATGAGATCTCCAGTACTTACACTGATGACAAGTTACTTGTTTGATGAGATCTCCAGTACTTACACTGATGACAAGTTTGATGAGATCCAGTACTTACACTGATGACAAGTTACTTGTTTGATGAGATCCAGTACTTACACTGATGACAAGTTACTTGTTTGATGAGATCCAGTACTTACACTGATGACAAGTTACTTGTTTGATGATATCACCAGTACTTACACTGATGACAAGTTACTTGTTTGATGAGATCCAGTACTTACACTGATGACAAGTTACTTGTTTGATGATATCACCAGTACTTACACTGATGACAAAGTTTGATGAGATCACCAGTACTTACACTGATGACAAGTTACTTGTTTGATGATATCACCAGTACTTACACTGATGACAAGTTACTTGTTTGATGAGATCTCCAGTACTTACACTGATGACAAGTTACTTGTTTGATGAGATCTCCAGTACTTACACTGATGACAAGTTTGATGAGATCCAGTACTTACACTGATGACAAGTTACTTGTTTGATGAGATCTCCAGTACTTACACTGATGACAAGTTACTTGTTTGATGAGATCTCCAGTACTTACACTGATGACAAGTTTGATGAGATCCAGTACTTACACTGATGACAAGTTACTTGTTTGATGAGATCCAGTACTTACACTGATGACAAGTTACTTGTTTGATGATATCACCAGTACTTACACTGATGACAAGTTACTTGTTTGATACTCCAGTTTGATGAGATGATCCAGTACTTACACTGATGACAAGTTACTTGTTTGATGAGATCCAGTACTTACACTGATGACAAGTTACTTGTTTGATGAGATCCAGTACTTACACTGATGACAAGTTACTTGTTTGATGAGATCTCCAGTACTTACACTGATGACAAGTTTGATGAGATCCAGTACTTACACTGATGACAAGTTACTTGTTTGATGAGATCTCCAGTACTTACACTGATGACAAGTTTGATGAGATCCAGTACTTACACTGATGACAAGTTACTTGTTTGATGAGATCCAGTACTTACACTGATGACAAGTTACTTGTTTGATGATATCACCAGTACTTACACTGATGACAAGTTACTTGTTTGATGATATCACCAGTACTTACACTGATGACAAGTTACTTGTTTGATGAGATCTCCAGTACTTACACTGATGACAAGTTTGATGAGATCCAGTACTTACACTGATGACAAGTTTGATGAGATCTCCAGTACTTACACTGATGACAAGTTACTTGTTTGATGAGATCCAGTACTTACACTGATGACAAGTTTGATGAGATCTCCGGTACTTACACTGATGACAAGTTACTTGTTTGATGAGATCCAGTACTTACACTGATGACAAGTTACTTGTTTGATGAGATCCAGTACTTACACTGATGACAAGTTTGATGAGATCCAGTACTTACACTGATGACAAGTTACTTGTTTGATGATATCACCAGTACTTACACTGATGACAAGTTACTTGTTTGATGAGATCTCCAGTACTTACACTGATGACAAGTTACTTGTTTGATGAGATCCAGTACTTACACTGATGACAAGTTTGATGAGATCCAGTACTTACACTGATGACAAGTTACTTGTTTGATGAGATCTCCAGTACTTACACTGATGACAAGTTTGATGAGATCCAGTACTTACACTGATGACAAGTTACTTGTTTGATGAGATCTCCAGTACTTACACTGATGACAAGTTAAGTTTGACTTGTTTGAGATCTCCAGTACTTACACTGATGACAAGTTACTTGTTTGATGAGATCCAGTACTTACACTGATGACAAGTTTGATGAGATCCAGTACTTACACTGATGACAAGTTACTTGTTTGATGAGATCCAGTACTTACACTGATGACAAAGTTTGATGAGATCCAGTACTTACACTGATGACAAGTTACTTGTTTGATGAGATCCAGTACTTACACTGATGACAAGTTACTTGTTTGATGAGATCCAGTACTTACACTGATGACAAGTTACTTGTTTGATGAGATCCAGTACTTACACTGATGACAAGTTTGATGAGATCCAGTACTTACACTGATGACAAGTTACTTGTTTGATGATATCACCAGTACTTACACTGATGACAAGTTACTTGTTTGATGATATCACCAGTACTTACACTGATGACAAGTTAGTTTGATGAGATCTCCAGTACTTACACTGATGACAAGTTACTTGTTTGATGAGATCCAGTACTTACACTGATGACAAGTTTGATGAGATCCAGTACTTACACTGATGACAAGTTACTTGTTTGATGAGATCCAGTACTTACACTGATGACAAGTTACTTCTTTGATGAGATCCAGTACTTACACTGATGACAACTTGTTTGATGAGATCCAGTACTTACACTGATGACAAGTTACTTGTTTGATGAGATCCAGTACTTACACTGATGACAAGTTACTTGTTTGATGAGATCTCCAGTACTTACACTGATGACAAGTTTGATGAGATCCAGTACTTACACTGATGACAAGTTACTTGTTTGATGAGATCTCCAGTACTTACACTGATGACAAGTTACTTGTTTGATGAGATCTCCAGTACTTACACTGATGACAAGTTACTTGTTTGATGAGATCCAGTACTTACACTGATGACAAGTTTGATGAGATCCAGTACTTACACTGATGACAAGTTACTTGTTTGATGAGATCTCCAGTACTTACACTGATGACAAGTTTGATGAGATCCAGTACTTACACTGATGACAAGTTACTTGTTTGATGAGATCACCAGTACTTACACTGATTACTTGTTTGATGAGATCTCCAGTACTTACACTGATGAGACTTGTTTGATGACTCCAGTACTTACACTGATGACAAGTTACTTGTTTGATGAGATCCAGTACTTACACTGATGACAAGTTACTTGTTTGATGAGATCCAGTACTTACACTGATGACAAGTTACTTGTTTGATGAGATCCAGTACTTACACTGATGACAAGTTACTTGTTTGATGAGATCCAGTACTTACACTGATGACAAGTTACTTGTTTGATGAGATCCAGTACTTACACTGATGACAAGTTACTTGTTTGATGAGATCACCAGTACTTACACTGATGACAAGCTTGATGAGATCCAGTACTTACAGTGATGACAAGTTACTTGTTTGATGATATCACCAGTACTTACACTGATGACAAGTTTGATGAGATCCAGTACTTACACTGATGACAAGTTACTTGTTTGATGAGATCTCCAGTACTTACACTGATGACAAGTTACTTGTTTGATGAGATCTCCAGTACTTACACTGATGACAAGTTTGATGAGATCCAGTACTTACACTGATGACAAGTTACTTGTTTGATGAGATCCAGTACTTACACTGATGACAAGTTACTTGTTTGATGAGATCCAGTACTTACACTGATGACAAGTTACTTGTTTGATGATATCACCAGTACTTACACTGATGACAAGTTACTTGTTTGATGAGATCTCCAGTACTTACACTGATGACAAGTTACTTGTTTGATGATATCACCAGTACTTACACTGATGACAAGTTACTTGTTTGATGAGATCTCCAGTACTTACACTGATGACAAGTTTGATGAGATCCAGTACTTACACTGATGACAAGTTACTTGTTTGATGAGATCTTGTTTGATGAGATCTCAGTACTTACACTGATGACAAGTTTGATGAGATCCAGTACTTACACTGATGACAAGTTACTTGTTTGATGAGATCCAGTACTTACACTGATGACAAGTTACTTGTTTGATGAGATCCAGTACTTACACTGATGACAAGTTACTTGTTTGATGAGATCTCCAGTACTTACACTGATGACAAGTTTGATGAGATCCAGTACTTACACTGATGACAAGTTACTTGTTTGATGAGATCCAGTACTTACACTGATGACAAGTTACTTGTTTGATGAGATCTCCAGTACTTACACTGATGACAAGTTACTTGTTTGATGAGATCCAGTACTTACACTGATGACAAGTTATGAGATCTCCAGTACTTACACTGATGACAAGTTACTTGTTTGATGAGATCCAGTACTTACACTGATGACAAGTTACTTGTTTGATGAGATCTCCAGTACTTACACTGATGACAAGTTTGATGAGATCCAGTACTTACACTGATGACAAGTTACTTGTTTGATGAGATCTCCAGTACTTACACTGATGACAAGTTTGATGAGATCCAGTACTTACACTGATGACAAGTTTGATGAGATCCAGTACTTACACTGATGACAAGTTACTTGTTTGATGAGATCCAGTACTTACACTGATGACAAGTTACTTGTTTGATGAGATCCAGTACTTACACTGATGACAAGTTACTTGTTTGATGAGATCCAGTACTTACACTGATGACAAGTTACTTGTTTGATGAGATCCAGTACTTACACTGATGACAAGTTACTTGTTTGATGAGATCTCCAGTACTTACACTGATGACAAGTTTGATGAGATCCAGTACTTACACTGATGACAAGTTACTTGTTTGATGAGATCCAGTACTTACACTGATGACAAGTTACTTGTTTGATGAGATCTCCAGTACTTACACTGATGACAAGTTACTTGTTTGATGAGATCCAGTACTTACACTGATGACAAGTTACTTGTTTGATGAGATCTCCAGTACTTACACTGATGACAAGTTACTTGTTTGATGAGATCCAGTACTTACACTGATGACAAGTTTGATGAGATCCAGTACTTACACTGATGACAAGTTACTTGTTTGATGAGATCCAGTACTTACACTGATGACAAGTTACTTGTTTGATGATATCACCAGTACTTACACTGATGACAAGTTACTTGTTTGATGAGATCTCCAGTACTTACACTGATGACAAGTTACTTGTTTGATGAGATCTCCAGTACTTACACTGATGACAAGTTACTTGTTTGATGAGATCTCCAGTACTTACACTGATGACAAGTTTGATGAGATCCAGTACTTACACTGATGACAAGTTACTTGTTTGATGAGATCTCCAGTACTTACACTGATGACAAGTTTGATGAGATCCAGTACTTACACTGATGACAAGTTACTTGTTTGATGAGATCCAGTACTTACACTGATGACAAGTTTGATGAGATCCAGTACTTACACTGATGACAAGTTACTTGTTTGATGAGATCCAGTACTTACACTGATGACAAGTTACTTGTTTGATGAGATCCAGTACTTACACTGATGACAA
>NW_027467864.1:0-45091 GCF_004210375.1 Tachypleus tridentatus
GTTACTCTTCAGGTAATAATAAAGTTAACAAAATAAACAGCCGTTACTCTTCAGGTAATAATAAAGTTAACAAAATAAACAACCGTTACTCTTCAGGTAATAATAAAAGTTAATAAAATAAACAGCCGTTACTCTTCAGGTAATAATAAAAGTTAACAAAATAAACAGCCGTTACTCTTCAGGTAATAATAAAGTTAACAAAATAAACAGCCGTTACTCTTCAGGTAATAATAAAAGTTAACAAAATAAACAACCGTTACTCTTCAGGTAATAATAAAAGTTAATAAAATAAACAGCCGTTACTCTTCAGGTAATAATAAAAGTTAACAAAATAAACAGCCGTTACTCTTCAGGTAATAATAAAAGTTAACAAAATAAACAGCCGTTACTCTTCAGGTAATAATCCAAAAAGTTAATAAAATAAACAGCCGTTACTCTTCAGGTAATAATAAAAGTTAACAAAATAAACAGCCGTTACTCTTCAGGTAATAATAAAAGTTAATAAAATAAACAGCCGTTACTCTTCAGGTAATAATAAAAGTTAACAAAATAAACAGCCGTTACTCTTCAGGTAATAATAAAGTTAACAAAATAAACAGCCGTTACTCTTCAGGTAATAATAAAAGTTAACAAAATAAACAGCCGTTACTCTTCAGGTAATAATAAAGTTAACAAAATAAACAGCCGTTACTCTTCAGGTAATAATAAAAGTTAACAAAATAAACAGCCGTTACTCTTCAGGTAATAATAAAAGTTAACAAAATAAACAGCCGTTACTCTTCAGGTAATAATAAAAGTTAACAAAATAAACAGCCGTTACTCTTCAGGTAATAATAAAGTTAACAAAATAAACAGCCGTTACTCTTCAGGTAATAATAAAGTTAACAAAATAAACAGCCGTTACTCTTCAGGTAATAATAAAAGTTAACAAAATAAACAGCCGTTACTCTTCAGGTAATAATAAAAGTTAACAAAATAAACAGCCGTTACTCTTCAGGTAATAATAAAAGTTAACAAAATAAACAGCCGTTACTCTTCAGGTAATAATAAAAGTTAACAAAATAAACAGCCGTTACTCTTCAGGTAATAATAAAAGTTAATAAAATAAACAGCCGTTACTCTTCAGGTAATAATAAAAGTTAACAAAATAAACAGCCGTTACTCTTCAGGTAATAATAAAAGTTAACAAAATAAACAGCCGTTACTCTTCAGGTAATAATAAAGTTAACAAAATAAACAGCCGTTACTCTTCAGGTAATAATAAAGTTAACAAAATAAACAGCCGTTACTCTTCAGGTAATAATAAAGTTAATAAAATAAACAGCCGTTACTCTTCAGGTAATAATAATAACAAAATAAAAGTTAACAAAATAAACAGCCGTTACTCTTCAGGTAATAATAAAAGTTAACAAAATAAACAAGCCGTTACTCTTCAGGTAAAGTTAACAAAATAAACAACTCTTCAGGTAATAATAAAAGTTAACAAAATAAACAGCCGTTACTCTTCAGGTAATAATAAAGTTAACAAAATAAACAGCCGTTACTCTTCAGGTAATAATAAAGTTAACAAAATAAACAGCCGTTACTCTTCAGGTAATAATAAAGTTAACAAAATAAACAGCCGTTACTCTTCAGGTAATAATAAAAGTTAACAAAATAAACAGCCGTTACTCTTCAGGTAATAATAACAAAATAAAAAAGTAATAAGTTAAAATAAACAGCCGTTACTCTTCAGGTAATAATAAAAGTTAACAAAATAAAATAAACAGCCGTTACTCTTCAGGTAATAATAAAAGTTAACAAAATAAACAGCCGTTACTCTTCAGGTAATAATAAAAGTTAATAAAATAAACAGCCGTTACTCTTCAGGTAATAATAAAAGTTAACAAAATAAACAGCCGTTACTCTTCAGGTAATAATAAAAGTTAACAAAATAAACAGCCGTTACTCTTCAGGTAATAATAAAGTTAACAAAATAAACAGCCGTTACTCTTCAGGTAATAATAAAGTTAACAAAATAAACAACCGTTACTCTTCAGGTAATAATAAAGTTAATAAAATAAACAGCCGTTACTCTTCAGGTAATAATAAAAGTTAACAAAATAAACAGCCGTTACTCTTCAGGTAATAATAAAGTTAACAAAATAAACAGCCGTTACTCTTCAGGTAATAATAAAAGTTAACAAAATAAACAGCCGTTACTCTTCAGGTAATAATAAAAGTTAACAAAATAAACAGCCGTTACTCTTCAGGTAATAATAAAGTTAACAAAATAAACAGCCGTTACTCTTCAGGTAATAATAAAGTTAATAAAATAAACAGCCGTTACTCTTCAGGTAATAATAAAAGTTAACAAAATAAACAGCCGTTACTCTTCAGGTAATAATAAAAGTTAACAAAATAAACAGCCGTTACTCTTCAGGTAATAATAAAAGTTAACAAAATAAACAGCCGTTACTCTTCAGGTAATAATAAAGTTAAAAAATAAACAGCCGTTACTCTTCAGGTAATAATAAAGTTAACAAAATAAACAGCCGTTACTCTTCAGGTAATAATAAAAGTTAACAAAATAAACAGCCGTTACTCTTCAGGTAATAATAAAAGTTAACAAAATAAACAGCCGTTACTCTTCAGGTAATAATAAAAGTTAACAAAATAAACAGCCGTTACTCTTCAGGTAATAATAAAAGTTAACAAAATAAACAACCGTTACTCTTCAGGTAATAATAAAAGTTAATAAAATAAACAGCCGTTACTCTTCAGGTAATAATAAAAGTTAACAAAATAAACAGCCGTTACTCTTCAGGTAATAATAAAGTTAACAAAATAAACAGCCGTTACTCTTCAGGTAATAATAAAGTTAACAAAATAAACAACCGTTACTCTTCAGGTAATAATAAAAGTTAATAAAATAAACAGCCGTTACTCTTCAGGTAATAATAAAAGTTAACAAAATAAACAGCCGTTACTCTTCAGGTAATAATAAAAGTTAACAAAATAAACAGCCGTTACTCTTCAGGTAATAATAAAAGTTAACAAAATAAACAGCCGTTACTCTTCAGGTAATAATAAAAGTTAACAAAATAAACAGCCGTTACTCTTCAGGTAATAATAAAGTTAACAAAATAAACAGCCGTTACTCTTCAGGTAATAATAAAAGTTAATAAAATAAACAGCCGTTACTCTTCAGGTAATAATAAAAGTTAACAAAATAAACAGCCGTTACTCTTCAGGTAATAATAAAAGTTAACAAAATAAACAGCCGTTACTCTTCAGGTAATAATAAAAGTTAACAAAATAAACAGCCGTTACTCTTCAGGTAATAATAAAGTTAATAAAATAAACAGCCGTTACTCTTCAGGTAATAATAAAAGTTAACAAAATAAACAGCCGTTACTCTTCAGGTAATAATAAAAGTTAACAAAATAAACAGCCGTTACTCTTCAGGTAATAATAAAAGTTAACAAAATAAACAGCCGTTACTCTTCAGGTAATAATAAAAGTTAACAAAATAAACAACCGTTACTCTTCAGGTAATAATAAAAGTTAATAAAATAAACAGCCGTTACTCTTCAGGTAATAATAAAAGTTAACAAAATAAACAGCCGTTACTCTTCAGGTAATAATAAAAGTTAACAAAATAAACAGCCGTTACTCTTCAGGTAATAATAAAGTTAACAAAATAAACAGCCGTTACTCTTCAGGTAATAATAAAAGTTAATAAAATAAACAGCCGTTACTCTTCAGGTAATAATAAAGTTAACAAAATAAACAGCCGTTACTCTTCAGGTAATAATAAAGTTAACAAAATAAACAAAATAAACAGCCGTTACTCTTCAGGTAATAATAAAGTTAACAAAATAAACAGCCGTTACTCTTCAGGTAATAATAAAAGTTAACAAAATAAACAACCGTTACTCTTCAGGTAATAATAAAGTTAACAAAATAAACAGCCGTTACTCTTCAGGTAATAATAAAGTTAACAAAATAAACAGCCGTTACTCTTCAGGTAATAATAAAAAGTTAACAAAATAAACAGCCGTTACTCTTCAGGTAATAATAAAGTTAACAAAATAAACAGCCGTTACTCTTCAGGTAATAATAAAAGTTAACAAAATAAACAGCCGTTACTCTTCAGGTAATAATAAAGTTAATAAAATAAACAGCCGTTACTCTTCAGGTAATAATAAAAGTTAACAAAATAAACAGCCGTTACTCTTCAGGTAATAATAAAAGTTAATAAAATAAACAGCCGTTACTCTTCAGGTAATAATAAAAGTTAACAAAATAAACAGCCGTTACTCTTCAGGTAATAATAAAGTTAACAAAATAAACAGCCGTTACTCTTCAGGTAATAATAAAGTTAACAAAATAAACAGCCGTTACTCTTCAGGTAATAATAAAAGTTAATAAAATAAACAGCCGTTACTCTTCAGGTAATAATAAAGTTAACAAAATAAACAGCCGTTACTCTTCAGGTAATAATAAAAGTTAACAAAATAAACAGCCGTTACTCTTCAGGTAATAATAAAGTTAATAAAATAAACAGCCGTTACTCTTCAGGTAATAATAAAAGTTAACAAAATAAACAGCCGTTACTCTTCAGGTAATAATAAAGTTAACAAAATAAACAGCCGTTACTCTTCAGGTAATAATAAAAGTTAACAAAATAAACAGCCGTTACTCTTCAGGTAATAATAAAAAGTTAATAAAATAAACAGCCGTTACTCTTCAGGTAATAATAAAAGTTAACAAAATAAACAGCCGTTACTCTTCAGGTAATAATAAAAGTTAACAAAATAAACAGCCGTTACTCTTCAGGTAATAATAAAAGTTAACAAAATAAACAGCCGTTACTTCAGGTAAAATAAACAGCCGTTACTCTTCAGGTAATAATAAAAGTTAACAAAATAAACAGCCGTTACTCTTCAGGTAATAATAAAAGTTAACAAAATAAACAGCCGTTACTCTTCAGGTAATAATAAAAGTTAACAAAATAAACAACCGTTACTCTTCAGGTAATAATAAAGTTAATAAAATAAACAGCCGTTACTCTTCAGGTAATAATAAAAGTTAACAAAATAAACAGCCGTTACTCTTCAGGTAATAATAAAAGTTAACAAAATAAACAACCGTTACTCTTCAGGTAATAATAAAAGTTAATAAAATAAACAGCCGTTACTCTTCAGGTAATAATAAAGTTAACAAAATAAACAGCCGTTACTCTTCAGGTAATAATAAAAGTTAACAAAATAAACAACCGTTACTCTTCAGGTAATAATAAAGTTAATAAAATAAACAGCCGTTACTCTTCAGGTAATAATAAAAGTTAACAAAATAAACAGCCGTTACTCTTCAGGTAATAATAAAAAGTTACTCTTCAGGTAATAATAAAACAAAATAAACAGCCGTTACTCTTCAGGTAATAATAAAAGTTAACAAAATAAACAGCCGTTACTCTTCAGGTAATAATAAAAGTTAACAAAATAAACAGCCGTTACTCTTCAGGTAATAATAAAAGTTAACAAAATAAACAGCCGTTACTCTTCAGGTAATAATAAAAGTTAACAAAATAAACAGCCGTTACTCTTCAGGTAATAATAAAAGTTAACAAAATAAACAACAGGTAAGGTAATAATAAAGTTAACAAAATAAACAGCCGTTACTCTTCAGGTAATAATAAAAGTTAACAAAATAAACAGCCGTTACTCTTCAGGTAATAATAAAGTTAACAAAATAAACAGCCGTTACTCTTCAGGTAATAATAAAAGTTAATAAAATAAACAGCCGTTACTCTTCAGGTAATAATAAAAGTTAACAAAATAAACAGCCGTTACTCTTCAGGTAATAATAAAAGTTAACAAAATAAACAGCCGTTACTCTTCAGGTAATAATAAAAGTTAACAAAATAAACAGCCGTTACTCTTCAGGTAATAATAAAAGTTAACAAAATAAACAGCCGTTACTCTTCAGGTAATAATAAAGTTAACAAAATAAACAACCGTTACTCTTCAGGTAATAATAAAGTTAATAAAATAAACAGCCGTTACTCTTCAGGTAACAAAATAAACAGCCGTTACTCTTCAGGTAATAATAAAAGTTAATAAAATAAACAGCCGTTACTCTTCAGGTAATAATAAAAGTTAATAAAATAAACAGCCGTTACTCTTCAGGTAATAATAAAAGTTAACAAAATAAACAGCCGTTACTCTTCAGGTAATAATAAAGTTAACAAAATAAACAGCCGTTACTCTTCAGGTAATAATAAAAGTTAACAAAATAAACAGCCGTTACTCTTCAGGTAATAATAAAAGTTAATAAAATAAACAGCCGTTACTCTTCAGGTAATAATAAAAGTTAACAAAATAAACAGCCGTTACTCTTCAGGTAATAATAAAAGTTAACAAAATAAACAGCCGTTACTCTTCAGGTAATAATAAAGTTAACAAAATAAACAGCCGTTACTCTTCAGGTAATAATAAAAGTTAACAAAATAAACAGCCGTTACTCTTCAGGTAATAATAAAAGTTAACAAAATAAACAGCCGTTACTCTTCAGGTAATAATAAAAGTTAACAAAATAAACAGCCGTTACTCTTCAGGTAATAATAAAAGTTAACAAAATAAACAGCCGTTACTCTTCAGGTAATAATAAAAGTTAACAAAATAAACAGCCGTTACTCTTCAGGTAATAATAAAAGTTAACAAAATAAACAGCCGTTACTCTTCAGGTAATAATAAAAGTTAACAAAATAAACAGCCGTTACTCTTCAGGTAATAATAAAAGTTAACAAAATAAACAGCCGTTACTCTTCAGGTAATAATAAAGTTAACAAAATAAACAGCCGTTACTCTTCAGGTAATAATAAAAGTTAACAAAATAAACAGCCGTTACTCTTCAGGTAATAATAAAGTTAATAAAATAAACAGCCGTTACTCTTCAGGTAATAATAAAAGTTAATAAAATAAACAGCCGTTACTCTTCAGGTAATAATAAAAGTTAACAAAATAAACAGCCGTTACTCTTCAGGTAATAATAAAAGTTAATAAAATAAACAGCCGTTACTCTTCAGGTAATAATAAAAGTTAATAAAATAAACAGCCGTTACTCTTCAGGTAATAATAAAGTTAACAAAATAAACAGCCGTTACTCTTCAGGTAATAATAAAGTTAACAAAATAAACAGCCGTTACTCTTCAGGTAATAATAAAAGTTAATAAAATAAACAGCCGTTACTCTTCAGGTAATAATAAAAGTTAACAAAATAAACAGCCGTTACTCTTCAGGTAATAATAAAAGTTAACAAAATAAACAGCCGTTACTCTTCAGGTAATAATAAAGTTAATAAAATAAACAGCCGTTACTCTTCAGGTAATAATAAAAGTTAACAAAATAAACAGCCGTTACTCTTCAGGTAATAATAAAAGTTAATAAAATAAACAGCCGTTACTCTTCAGGTAATAATAAAAGTTAACAAAATAAACAGCCGTTACTCTTCAGGTAATAATAAAAGTTAACAAAATAAACAGCCGTTACTCTTCAGGTAATAATAAAAGTTAATAAAATAAACAGCCGTTACTCTTCAGGTAATAATAAAAGTTAACAAAATAAACAACCGTTACTCTTCAGGTAATAATAAAAGTTAACAAAATAAACAGCCGTTACTCTTCAGGTAATAATAAAAGTTAATAAAATAAACAGCCGTTACTCTTCAGGTAATAATAAAGTTAACAAAATAAACAGCCGTTACTCTTCAGGTAATAATAAAGTTAACAAAATAAACAGCCGTTACTCTTCAGGTAATAATAAAGTTAATAAAATAAACAGCCGTTACTCTTCAGGTAATAATAAAAGTTAACAAAATAAACAGCCGTTACTCTTCAGGTAATAATAAAGTTAACAAAATAAACAGCCGTTACTCTTCAGGTAATAATAAAGTTAACAAAATAAACAGCCGTTACTCTTCAGGTAATAATAAAGTTAACAAAATAAACAGCCGTTACTCTTCAGGTAATAATAAAAGTTAACAAAATAAACAGCCGTTACTCTTCAGGTAATAATAAAAGTTAACAAAATAAACAGCCGTTACTCTTCAGGTAATAATAAAAGTTAACAAAATAAACAGCCGTTACTCTTCAGGTAATAATAAAAGTTAACAAAATAAACAGCCGTTACTCTTCAGGTAATAATAAAGTTAACAAAATAAACAGCCGTTACTCTTCAGGTAATAATAAAGTTAACAAAATAAACAGCCGTTACTCTTCAGGTAATAATAAAAGTTAATAAAATAAACAGCCGTTACTCTTCAGGTAATAATAAAAGTTAACAAAATAAACAGGTAATAATAAAAGTTAACAAAATAAACAGCCGTTACTCTTCAGGTAATAATAAAAGTTAACAAAATAAACAGCCGTTACTCTTCAGGTAATAATAAAAGTTAACAAAATAAACAGCCGTTACTCTTCAGGTAATAATAAAAGTTAACAAAATAAACAGCCGTTACTCTTCAGGTAATAATAAAAGTTAACAAAATAAACAGCCGTTACTCTTCAGGTAATAATAAAGTTAACAAAATAAACAGCCGTTACTCTTCAGGTAATAATAAAAGTTAACAAAATAAACAGCCGTTACTCTTCAGGTAATAATAAAAGTTAACAAAATAAACAGCCGTTACTCTTCAGGTAATAATAAAAGTTAACAAAATAAACAGCCGTTACTCTTCAGGTAATAATAAAAGTTAACAAAATAAACAACCGTTACTCTTCAGGTAATAATAAAAGTTAATAAAATAAACAGCCGTTACTCTTCAGGTAATAATAAAAGTTAACAAAATAAACAGCCGTTACTCTTCAGGTAATAATAAAAGTTAACAAAATAAACAGCCGTTACTCTTCAGGTAATAATAAAAGTTAATAAAATAAACAGCCGTTACTCTTCAGGTAATAATAAAGTTAACAAAATAAACAGCCGTTACTCTTCAGGTAATAATAAAAGTTAACAAAATAAACAGCCGTTACTCTTCAGGTAATAATAAAGTTAACAAAATAAACAGCCGTTACTCTTCAGGTAATAATAAAAGTTAACAAAATAAACAGCCGTTACTCTTCAGGTAATAATAAAGTTAACAAAATAAACAGCCGTTACTCTTCAGGTAATAATAAAAGTTAACAAAATAAACAGCCGTTACTCTTCAGGTAATAATAAAAGTTAACAAAATAAACAGCCGTTACTCTTCAGGTAATAATAAAAGTTAACAAAATAAACAGCCGTTACTCTTCAGGTAATAATAAAGTTAACAAAATAAACAGCCGTTACTCTTCAGGTAATAATAAAGTTAACAAAATAAACAGCCGTTACTCTTCAGGTAATAATAAAGTTAACAAAATAAACAGCCGTTACTCTTCAGGTAATAATAAAAGTTAACAAAATAAACAGCCGTTACTCTTCAGGTAATAATAAAAGTTAACAAAATAAACAGCCGTTACTCTTCAGGTAATAATAAAAGTTAACAAAATAAACAGCCGTTACTCTTCAGGTAATAATAAAGTTAATAAAATAAACAGCCGTTACTCTTCAGGTAATAATAAAAGTTAACAAAATAAACAGCCGTTACTCTTCAGGTAATAATAAAAGTTAACAAAATAAACAGCCGTTACTCTTCAGGTAATAATAAAAGTTAACAAAATAAACAGCCGTTACTCTTCAGGTAATAATAAAAGTTAACAAAATAAACAGCCGTTACTCTTCAGGTAATAATAAAAGTTAATAAAATAAACAGCCGTTACTCTTCAGGTAATAATAAAAGTTAATAAAATAAACAGCCGTTACTCTTCAGGTAATAATAAAAGTTAACAAAATAAACAGCCGTTACTCTTCAGGTAATAATAAAGTTAATAAAATAAACAGCCGTTACTCTTCAGGTAATAATAAAAGTTAACAAAATAAACAGCCGTTACTCTTCAGGTAATAATAAAGTTAACAAAATAAACAGCCGTTACTCTTCAGGTAATAATAAAAGTTAATAAAATAAACAGCCGTTACTCTTCAGGTAATAATAAAAGTTAACAAAATAAACAGCCGTTACTCTTCAGGTAATAATAAAGTTAACAAAATAAACAACCGTTACTCTTCAGGTAATAATAAAGTTAATAAAATAAACAGCCGTTACTCTTCAGGTAATAATAAAAGTTAACAAAATAAACAGCCGTTACTCTTCAGGTAATAATAAAAGTTAACAAAATAAACAGCCGTTACTCTTCAGGTAATAATAAAAGTTAACAAAATAAACAGCCGTTACTCTTCAGGTAATAATAAAAGTTAACAAAATAAACAGCCGTTACTCTTCAGGTAATAATAAAAGTTAACAAAATAAACAGCCGTTACTCTTCAGGTAATAATAAAAGTTAACAAAATAAACAGCCGTTACTCTTCAGGTAATAATAAAGTTAACAAAATAAACAGCCGTTACTCTTCAGGTAATAATAAAGTTAACAAAATAAACAGCCGTTACTCTTCAGGTAATAATAAAGTTAACAAAATAAACAGCCGTTACTCTTCAGGTAATAATAAAAGTTAACAAAATAAACAGCCGTTACTCTTCAGGTAATAATAAAAGTTAACAAAATAAACAGCCGTTACTCTTCAGGTAATAATAAAAGTTAACAAAATAAACAGCCGTTACTCTTCAGGTAATAATAAAGTTAACAAAATAAACAGCCGTTACTCTTCAGGTAATAATAAAGTTAACAAAATAAACAGCCGTTACTCTTCAGGTAATAATAAAAGTTAACAAAATAAACAGCCGTTACTCTTCAGGTAATAATAAAAGTTAACAAAATAAACAGCCGTTACTCTTCAGGTAATAATAAAGTTAATAAAATAAACAACCGTTACTCTTCAGGTAATAATAAAGTTAACAAAATAAACAGCCGTTACTCTTCAGGTAATAATAAAGTTAACAAAATAAACAACCGTTACTCTTCAGGTAATAATAAAAGTTAACAAAATAAACAGCCGTTACTCTTCAGGTAATAATAAAAGTTAATAAAATAAACAGCCGTTACTCTTCAGGTAATAATAAAAGTTAATAAAATAAAAACCGTTACTCTTCAGGTAATAATAAAAGTTAACAAAATAAACAGCCGTTACTCTTCAGGTAATAATAAACAACCGTTACTCTTCAGGTAATAATAAAAGTTAATAAAATAAACAGCCGTTACTCTTCAGGTAATAATAAAAGTTAACAAAATAAACAGCCGTTACTCTTCAGGTAATAATAAAAGTTAATAAAATAAACAGCCGTTACTCTTCAGGTAATAATAAAGTTAACAAAATAAACAGCCGTTACTCTTCAGGTAATAATAAAAGTTAACAAAATAAACAGCCGTTACTCTTCAGGTAATAATAAAAGTTAATAAAATAAACAGCCGTTACTCTTCAGGTAATAATAAAGTTAATAAAATAAACAGCCGTTACTCTTCAGGTAATAATAAAAGTTAACAAAATAAACAGCCGTTACTCTTCAGGTAATAATAAAGTTAACAAAATAAACAGCCGTTACTCTTCAGGTAATAATAAAAGTTAACAAAATAAACAGCCGTTACTCTTCAGGTAATAATAAAGTTAACAAAATAAACAGCCGTTACTCTTCAGGTAATAATAAAAGTTAACAAAATAAACAGCCGTTACTCTTCAGGTAATAATAAAAGTTAACAAAATAAACAGCCGTTACTCTTCAGGTAATAATAAAGTTAACAAAATAAACAGCCGTTACTCTTCAGGTAATAATAAAGTTAACAAAATAAACAGCCGTTACTCTTCAGGTAATAATAAAGTTAATAAAATAAACAGCCGTTACTCTTCAGGTAATAATAAAGTTAACAAAATAAACAGCCGTTACTCTTCAGGTAATAATAAAAGTTAACAAAATAAACAGCCGTTACTCTTCAGGTAATAATAAAAGTTAACAAAATAAACAGCCGTTACTCTTCAGGTAATAATAAAGTTAACAAAATAAACAGCCGTTACTCTTCAGGTAATAATAAAGTTAACAAAATAAACAGCCGTTACTCTTCAGGTAATAATAAAAGTTAACAAAATAAACAGCCGTTACTCTTCAGGTAATAATAAAAGTTAACAAAATAAACAGCCGTTACTCTTCAGGTAATAATAAAAGTTAACAAAATAAACAGCCGTTACTCTTCAGGTAATAATAAAGTTAACAAAATAAACAGCCGTTACTCTTCAGGTAATAATAAAAGTTAACAAAATAAACAGCCGTTACTCTTCAGGTAATAATAAAAGTTAACAAAATAAACAGCCGTTACTCTTCAGGTAATAATAAAGTTAACAAAATAAACAGCCGTTACTCTTCAGGTAATAATAAAAGTTAACAAAATAAACAGCCGTTACTCTTCAGGTAATAATAAAAGTTAACAAAATAAACAGCCGTTACTCTTCAGGTAATAATAAAAGTTAACAAAATAAACAGCCGTTACTCTTCAGGTAATAATAAAGTTAACAAAATAAACAGCCGTTACTCTTCAGGTAATAATAAAGTTAACAAAATAAACAGCCGTTACTCTTCAGGTAATAATAAAGTTAACAAAATAAACAGCCGTTACTCTTCAGGTAATAATAAAGTTAACAAAATAAACAGCCGTTACTCTTCAGGTAATAATAAAAGTTAATAAAATAAACAGCCGTTACTCTTCAGGTAATAATAAAAGTTAATAAAATAAACAGCCGTTACTCTTCAGGTAATAATAAAAGTTAACAAAATAAACAGCCGTTACTCTTCAGGTAATAATAAAGTTAACAAAATAAACAGCCGTTACTCTTCAGGTAATAATAAAAGTTAACAAAATAAACAGCCGTTACTCTTCAGGTAATAATAAAAGTTAATAAAATAAACAGCCGTTACTCTTCAGGTAATAATAAAAGTTAATAAAATAAACAGCCGTTACTCTTCAGGTAATAATAAAAGTTAACAAAATAAACAGCCGTTACTCTTCAGGTAATAATAAAAGTTAATAAAATAAACAGCCGTTACTCTTCAGGTAATAATAAAAGTTAACAAAATAAACAGCCGTTACTCTTCAGGTAATAATAAAAGTTAACAAAATAAACAGCCGTTACTCTTCAGGTAATAATAAAAGTTAATAAAATAAACAGCCGTTACTCTTCAGGTAATAATAAAAGTTAACAAAATAAACAGCCGTTACTCTTCAGGTAATAATAAAGTTAACAAAATAAACAGCCGTTACTCTTCAGGTAATAATAAAAGTTAATAAAATAAACAGCCGTTACTCTTCAGGTAATAATAAAAGTTAACAAAATAAACAGCCGTTACTCTTCAGGTAATAATAAAAGTTAACAAAATAAACAGCCGTTACTCTTCAGGTAATAATAAAGTTAATAAAATAAACAGCCGTTACTCTTCAGGTAATAATAAAGTTAACAAAATAAACAGCCGTTACTCTTCAGGTAATAATAAAAGTTAACAAAATAAACAGCCGTTACTCTTCAGGTAATAATAAAAGTTAACAAAATAATAAAGTTAACAAAATAAACAGCCGTTACTCTTCAGGTAATAATAAAAGTTAACAAAATAAACAGCCGTTACTCTTCAGGTAATAATAAAAGTTAACAAAATAAACAGCCGTTACTCTTCAGGTAATAATAAAAGTTAACAAAATAAACAGCCGTTACTCTTCAGGTAATAATAAAAGTTAATAAAATAAACAGCCGTTACTCTTCAGGTAATAATAAAGTTAACAAAATAAACAGCCGTTACTCTTCAGGTAATAATAAAAGTTAACAAAATAAACAGCCGTTACTCTTCAGGTAATAATAAGTTAATAAAATAAACCGTTACTCTTCAGGTAATAATAAAAGTTAACAAAATAAACAGCCGTTACTCTTCAGGTAATAATAAAAGTTAACAAAATAAACAGCCGTTACTCTTCAGGTAATAATAAAGTTAATAAAATAAACAGCCGTTACTCTTCAGGTAATAATAAAGTTAATAAAATAAACAGCCGTTACTCTTCAGGTAATAATAAAAGTTAACAAAATAAACAGCCGTTACTCTTCAGGTAATAATAAAAGTTAATAAAATAAACAGCCGTTACTCTTCAGGGTAATAATAATAACAAAATAAACAGCCGTTACTCTTCAGGTAATAATAAAGTTAACAAAATAAACAGCCGTTACTCTTCAGGTAATAATAAACAGCCGTTAAGTTAATAAAATAAACAGCCGTTACTCTTCAGGTAATAATAAAAGTTAACAAAATAAACAGCCGTTACTCTTCAGGTAATAATAAAAGTTAACAAAATAAACAGCCGTTACTCTTCAGGTAATAATAAAAGTTAACAAAATAAACAACCGTTACTCTTCAGGTAATAATAAAGTTAATAAAATAAACAGCCGTTACTCTTCAGGTAATAATAAAGTGAACAAAATAAACAGCCGTTACTCTTCAGGTAATAATAAAGTTAACAAAATAAACAGCCGTTACTCTTCAGGTAATAATAAAAGTTAATAAAATAAACAGCCGTTACTCTTCAGGTAATAATAAAAGTTAACAAAATAAACAGCCGTTACTCTTCAGGTAATAATAAAAGTTAACAAAATAAACAGCCGTTACTCTTCAGGTAATAATAAAGTTAACAAAATAAACAACCGTTACTCTTCAGGTAATAATAAAAGTTAACAAAATAAACAGCCGTTACTCTTCAGGTAATAATAAAGTTAACAAAATAAACAGCCGTTACTCTTCAGGTAATAATAAAAGTTAACAAAATAAACAGCCGTTACTCTTCAGGTAATAATAAAAGTTAACAAAATAAACAGCCGTTACTCTTCAGGTAATAATAAAAGTTAACAAAATAAACAGCCGTTACTCTTCAGGTAATAATAAAAGTTAACAAAATAAACAGCCGTTACTCTTCAGGTAATAATAAAAGTTAACAAAATAAACAGCCGTTACTCTTCAGGTAATAATAAAGTTAACAAAATAAACAGCCGTTACTCTTCAGGTAATAATAAAAGTTAATAAAATAAACAGCCGTTACTCTTCAGGTAATAATAAAAGTTAACAAAATAAACAGCCGTTACTCTTCAGGTAATAATAAACAAAGTTAACAAAATAAACAGCCGTTACTCTTCAGGTAATAATAAAAGTTAACAAAATAAACAGCCGTTACTCTTCAGGTAATAATAAAAGTTAACAAAATAAACAGCCGTTACTCTTCAGGTAATAATAAAGTTAACAAAATAAACAGCCGTTACTCTTCAGGTAATAATAAAGTTAACAAAATAAACAGCCGTTACTCTTCTTCAGGTAATAATAAAGTTAATAAAATAAACAGCCGTTACTCTTCAGGTAATAATAAAAGTTAACAAAATAAACAGCCGTTACTCTTCAGGTAATAATAAAAGTTAACAAAATAAACAGCCGTTACTCTTCAGGTAATAATAAAAGTTAACAAAATAAACAGCCGTTACTCTTCAGGTAATAATAAAAAGTTAACAAAATAAACAGCCGTTACTCTTCAGGTAATAATAAAGTTAACAAAATAAACAGCCGTTACTCTTCAGGTAATAATAAAAGTTAACAAAATAAACAGCCGTTACTCTTCAGGTAATAATAAAGTTAACAAAATAAACAGCCGTTACTCTTCAGGTAATAATAAAAGTTAACAAAATAAACAGCCGTTACTCTTCAGGTAATAATAAAGTTAACAAAATAAACAACCGTTACTCTTCAGGTAATAATAAAAGTTAACAAAATAAACAGCCGTTACTCTTCAGGTAATAATAAAAGTTAACAAAATAAACAGCCGTTACTCTTCAGGTAATAATAAAGTTAACAAAATAAACAGCCGTTACTCTTCAGGTAATAATAAAAGTTAACAAAATAAACAGCCGTTACTCTTCAGGTAATAATAAAGTTAACAAAATAAACAGCCGTTACTCTTCAGGTAATAATAAAGTTAATAAAATAAACAGCCGTTACTCTTCAGGTAATAATAAAGTTAACAAAATAAACAGCCGTTACTCTTCAGGTAATAATAAAGTTAACAAAATAAACAGCCGTTACTCTTCAGGTAATAATAAAAGTTAATAAAATAAACAGCCGTTACTCTTCAGGTAATAATAAAAGTTAACAAAATAAACAGCCGTTACTCTTCAGGTAATAATAAAAGTTAACAAAATAAACAGCCGTTACTCTTCAGGTAATAATAAAAGTTAACAAAATAAACAGCCGTTACTCTTCAGGTAATAATAAAAGTTAACAAAATAAACAGCCGTTACTCTTCAGGTAATAATAAAAGTTAACAAAATAAACAGCCGTTACTCTTCAGGTAATAATAAAAGTTAATAAAATAAACAGCCGTTACTCTTCAGGTAATAATAAAAGTTAATAAAATAAACAACCGTTACTCTTCAGGTAATAATAAAAGTTAATAAAATAAACAGCCGTTACTCTTCAGGTAATAATAAAAGTTAACAAAATAAACAGCCGTTACTCTTCAGGTAATAATAAAAGTTAATAAAATAAACAGCCGTTACTCTTCAGGTAATAATAAAAGTTAACAAAATAAACAGCCGTTACTCTTCAGGTAATAATAAAATAACAAAATAAACAGCCGTTACTCTTCAGGTAATAATAAAGTTAACAAAATAAACAGCCGTTACTCTTCAGGTAATAATAAAAGTTAACAAAATAAACAGCCGTTACTCTTCAGGTAATAATAAAGTTAACAAAATAAACAGCCGTTACTCTTCAGGTAATAATAAAAGTTAATAAAATAAACAGCCGTTACTCTTCAGGTAATAATAAAAGTTAACAAAATAAACAGCCGTTACTCTTCAGGTAATAATAAAAGTTAACAAAATAAACAGCCGTTACTCTTCAGGTAATAATAAAAGTTAACAAAATAAACAGCCGTTACTCTTCAGGTAATAATAAAAGTTAACAAAATAAACAGCCGTTACTCTTCAGGTAATAATAAAGTTAACAAAATAAACAGCCGTTACTCTTCAGGTAATAATAAAGTTAACAAAATAAACAGCCGTTACTCTTCAGGTAATAATAAAGTTAATAAAATAAACAGCCGTTACTCTTCAGGTAATAATAAAAGTTAACAAAATAAACAGCCGTTACTCTTCAGGTAATAATAAAAGTTAACAAAATAAACAGCCGTTACTCTTCAGGTAATAATAAAGTTAACAAAATAAACAGCCGTTACTCTTCAGGTAATAATAAAAGTTAACAAAATAAACAGCCGTTACTCTTCAGGTAATAATAAAAGTTAACAAAATAAACAGCCGTTACTCTTCAGGTAATAATAAAAGTTAACAAAATAAACAACCGTTACTCTTCAGGTAATAAATAAAGTTAACAAAATAAACAGCCGTTACTCTTCAGGTAATAATAAAAGTTAACAAAATAAACAGCCGTTACTCTTCAGGTAATAATAAAATAACAAAATAAACAGCCGTTAAGGTAAAAGTAACAAAATAAACAGCCGTTACTCTTCAGGTAATAATAAAAGTTAACAAAATAAACAGCCGTTACTCTTCAGGTAATAATAAAAGTTAACAAAATAAACAGCCGTTACTCTTCAGGTAATAATAAAAGTTAACAAAATAAACAGCCGTTACTCTTCAGGTAATAATAAAGTTAACAAAATAAACAGCCGTTACTCTTCAGGTAATAATAAAGTTAACAAAATAAACAGCCGTTACTCTTCAGGTAATAATAAAGTTAACAAAATAAACAGCCGTTACTCTTCAGGTAATAATAAAAGTTAACAAAATAAACAGCCGTTACTCTTCAGGTAATAATAAAAGTTAACAAAATAAACAGCCGTTACTCTTCAGGTAATAATAAAAGTTAACAAAATAAACAGCCGTTACTCTTCAGGTAATAATAAAAGTTAACAAAATAAACAACCGTTACTCTTCAGGTAATAATAAAAGTTAATAAAATAAACAGCCGTTACTCTTCAGGTAATAATAAAAGTTAATAAAATAAACAGCCGTTACTCTTCAGGTAATAATAAAAGTTAATAAAATAAACAGCCGTTACTCTTCAGGTAATAATAAAAGTTAACAAAATAAACAGCCGTTACTCTTCAGGTAATAATAAAAGTTAACAAAATAAACAGCCGTTACTCTTCAGGTAATAATAAAGTTAACAAAATAAACAGCCGTTACTCTTCAGGTAATAATAAAAGTTAATAAAATAAACAGCCGTTACTCTTCAGGTAATAATAAAAGTGAACAAAATAAACAGCCGTTACTCTTCAGGTAATAATAAAAGTTAACAAAATAAACAACCGTTACTCTTCAGGTAATAATAAAAGTTAATAAAATAAACAGCCGTTACTCTTCAGGTAATAATAAAAGTGAACAAAATAAACAGCCGTTACTCTTCAGGTAATAATAAAAGTTAACAAAATAAACAGCCGTTACTCTTCAGGTAATAATAAAGTTAATAAAATAAACAGCCGTTACTCTTCAGGTAATAATAAAAGTTAACAAAATAAACAGCCGTTACTCTTCAGGTAATAATAAAAGTTAACAAAATAAACAGCCGTTACTCTTCAGGTAATAATAAAAGTTAACAAAATAAACAGCCGTTACTCTTCAGGTAATAATAAAAGTTAACAAAATAAACAGCCGTTACTCTTCAGGTAATAATAAAAGTTAACAAAATAAACAGCCGTTACTCTTCAGGTAATAATAAAAGTTAACAAAATAAACAGCCGTTACTCTTCAGGTAATAATAAAAGTTAACAAAATAAACAGCCGTTACTCTTCAGGTAATAATAAAAGTTAACAAAATAAACAGCCGTTACTCTTCAGGTAATAATAAAGTTAACAAAATAAACAGCCGTTACTCTTCAGGTAATAATAAAAGTTAACAAAATAAACAGCCGTTACTCTTCAGGTAATAATAAAAGTTAACAAAATAAACAACCGTTACTCTTCAGGTAATAATAAAAGTTAATAAAATAAACAGCCGTTACTCTTCAGGTAATAATAAAAGTTAACAAAATAAACAGCCGTTACTCTTCAGGTAATAATAAAAGTTAACAAAATAAACAGCCGTTACTCTTCAGGTAATAATAAAAGTTAATAAAATAAACAGCCGTTACTCTTCAGGTAATAATAAAAGTTAACAAAATAAACAGCCGTTACTCTTCAGGTAATAATAAAAGTTAACAAAATAAACAGCCGTTACTCTTCAGGTAATAATAAAAGTTAACAAAATAAACAGCCGTTACTCTTCAGGTAATAATAAAAGTTAACAAAATAAACAGCCGTTACTCTTCAGGTAATAATAAAGTTAATAAAATAAACAGCCGTTACTCTTCAGGTAATAATAAAAGTTAACAAAATAAACAGCCGTTACTCTTCAGGTAATAATAAAAGTTAACAAAATAAACAGCCGTTACTCTTCAGGTAATAATAAAAGTTAACAAAATAAACAGCCGTTACTCTTCAGGTAATAATAAAGTTAACAAAATAAACAGCCGTTACTCTTCAGGTAATAATAAAAGTTAATAAAATAAACAGCCGTTACTCTTCAGGTAATAATAAAAGTTAACAAAATAAACAGCCGTTACTCTTCAGGTAATAATAAAAGTTAACAAAATAAACAGCCGTTACTCTTCAGGTAATAATAAAAGTTAATAAAATAAACAGCCGTTACTCTTCAGGTAATAATAAAAGTTAACAAAATAAACAGCCGTTACTCTTCAGGTAATAATAAAGTTAACAAAATAAACAGCCGTTACTCTTCAGGTAATAATAAAGTTAACAAAATAAACAGCCGTTACTCTTCAGGTAATAATAAAAGTTAACAAAATAAACAGCCGTTACTCTTCAGGTAATAATAAAGTTAACAAAATAAACAGCCGTTACTCTTCAGGTAATAATAAAAGTTAACAAAATAAACAGCCGTTACTCTTCAGGTAATAATAAAAGTTAACAAAATAAACAGCCGTTACTCTTCAGGTAATAATAAAAGTTAACAAAATAAACAGCCGTTACTCTTCAGGTAATAATAAAAGTTAACAAAATAAACAGCCGTTACTCTTCAGGTAATAATAAAAGTTAACAAAATAAACAGCCGTTACTCTTCAGGTAATAATAAAGTTAACAAAATAAACAGCCGTTACTCTTCAGGTAATAATAAAAGTTAACAAAATAAACAGCCGTTACTCTTCAGGTAATAATAAAGTTAACAAAATAAACAGCCGTTACTCTTCAGGTAATAATAAAAGTTAACAAAATAAACAGCCGTTACTCTTCAGGTAATAATAAAAGTTAACAAAATAAACAGCCGTTACTCTTCAGGTAATAATAAAAGTTAACAAAATAAACAGCCGTTACTCTTCAGGTAATAATAAAAGTTAACAAAATAAACAGCCGTTACTCTTCAGGTAATAATAAAAGTTAACAAAATAAACAGCCGTTACTCTTCAGGTAATAATAAAAGTTAACAAAATAAACAGCCGTTACTCTTCAGGTAATAATAAAAGTTAACAAAATAAACAGCCGTTACTCTTCAGGTAATAATAAAAGTTAACAAAATAAACAGCCGTTACTCTTCAGGTAATAATAAAAGTTAACAAAATAAACAGCCGTTACTCTTCAGGTAATAATAAAGTTAACAAAATAAACAGCCGTTACTCTTCAGGTAATAATAAAAGTTAATAAAATAAACAGCCGTTACTCTTCAGGTAATAATAAAAGTTAACAAAATAAACAGCCGTTACTCTTCAGGTAATAATAAAAGTTAACAAAATAAACAGCCGTTACTCTTCAGGTAATAATAAAAGTTAACAAAATAAACAGCCGTTACTCTTCAGGTAATAATAAAAGTTAACAAAATAAACAGCCGTTACTCTTCAGGTAATAATAAAGTTAACAAAATAAACAGCCGTTACTCTTCAGGTAATAATAAAAGTTAACAAAATAAACAGCCGTTACTCTTCAGGTAATAATAAAGTTAACAAAATAAACAGCCGTTACTCTTCAGGTAATAATAAAAGTTAACAAAATAAACAGCCGTTACTCTTCAGGTAATAATAAAAGTTAACAAAATAAACAGCCGTTACTCTTCAGGTAATAATAAAGTTAACAAAATAAACAGCCGTTACTCTTCAGGTAATAATAAAAGTTAACAAAATAAACAGCCGTTACTCTTCAGGTAATAATAAAAGTTAATAAAATAAACAGCCGTTACTCTTCAGGTAATAATAAAAGTTAACAAAATAAACAGCCGTTACTCTTCAGGTAATAATAAAAGTTAACAAAATAAACAGCCGTTACTCTTCAGGTAATAATAAAAGTTAACAAAATAAACAGCCGTTACTCTTCAGGTAATAATAAAAGTTAACAAAATAAACAGCCGTTACTCTTCAGGTAATAATAAAAGTGAACAAAATAAACAGCCGTTACTCTTCAGGTAATAATAAAAGTTAACAAAATAAACAGCCGTTACTCTTCAGGTAATAATAAAGTTAACAAAATAAACAGCCGTTACTCTTCAGGTAATAATAAAAGTTAACAAAATAAACAGCCGTTACTCTTCAGGTAATAATAAAAGTTAACAAAATAAACAGCCGTTACTCTTCAGGTAATAATAAAGTTAACAAAATAAACAGCCGTTACTCTTCAGGTAATAATAAAGTTAACAAAATAAACAGCCGTTACTCTTCAGGTAATAATAAAAGTTAACAAAATAAACAACCGTTACTCTTCAGGTAATAATAAAAGTTAAGTTAAAAATAAACAGCCGTTACTCTTCAGGTAATAATAAAAGTTAACAAAATAAACAGCCGTTACTCTTCAGGTAATAATAAAAGTTAACAAAATAAACAGCCGTTACTCTTCAGGTAATAATAAAAGTTAACAAAATAAACAGCCGTTACTCTTCAGGTAATAATAAAAGTTAACAAAATAAACAGCCGTTACTCTTCAGGTAATAATAAAGTTAACAAAATAAACAGCCGTTACTCTTCAGGTAATAATAAAAGTTAACAAAATAAACAGCCGTTACTCTTCAGGTAATAATAAAAGTTAATAAAATAAACAGCCGTTACTCTTCAGGTAATAATAAAAGTTAACAAAATAAACAGCCGTTACTCTTCAGGTAATAATAAAAGTTAACAAAATAAACAGCCGTTACTCTTCAGGTAATAATAAAAGTTAACAAAATAAACAGCCGTTACCTTCAGGTAATAATAAAAGTTAATAAAATAAACAGCCGTTACTCTTCAGGTAATAATAAAAGTTAATAAAATAAACAGCCGTTACTCTTCAGGTAATAATAAAAGTTAACAAAATAAACAGCCGTTACCTTCAGGTAATAATAAAAGTTAACAAAATAAACAGCCGTTACTCTTCAGGTAATAATAAAAGTTAACAAAATAAACAGCCGTTACTCTTCAGGTAATAATAAAAGTTAACAAAATAAACAGCCGTTACTCTTCAGGTAATAATAAAAGTTAACAAAATAAACAGCCGTTACTCTTCAGGTAATAATAAAAGTTAACAAAATAAACAGCCGTTACTCTTCAGGTAATAATAAAAGTTAACAAAATAAACAGCCGTTACTCTTCAGGTAATAATAAAGTTAACAAAATAAACAGCCGTTACTCTTCAGGTAATAATAAAAGTTAACAAAATAAACAGCCGTTACTCTTCAGGTAATAATAAAAGTTAACAAAATAAACAGCCGTTACTCTTCAGGTAATAATAAAAGTTAACAAAATAAACAGCCGTTACTCTTCAGGTAATAATAAAAGTTAACAAAATAAACAGCCGTTACTCTTCAGGTAATAATAAAAGTTAACAAAATAAACAGCCGTTACTCTTCAGGTAATAATAAAAGTTAACAAAATAAACAGCCGTTACTCTTCAGGTAATAATAAAAGTTAACAAAATAAACAGCCGTTACTCTTCAGGTAATAATAAAATAACAAAATAAACAGCCGTTACCTTCAGGTAATAATAAAAGTTAACAAAATAAACAGCCGTTACTCTTCAGGTAATAATAAAAGTTAATAAAATAAACAGCCGTTACTCTTCAGGTAATAATAAAAGTTAACAAAATAAACAGCCGTTACTCTTCAGGTAATAATAAAAGTTAACAAAATAAACAGCCGTTACCTTCAGGTAATAATAAAAGTTAACAAAATAAACAGCCGTTACCTTCAGGTAATAATAAAAGTTAACAAAATAAACAGCCGTTACTCTTCAGGTAATAATAAAAGTTAACAAAATAAACAGCCGTTACTCTTCAGGTAATAATAAAAGTTAACAAAATAAACAGCCGTTACTCTTCAGGTAATAATAAAAGTTAACAAAATAAACAGCCGTTACCTTCAGGTAATAATAAAAGTTAACAAAATAAACAGCCGTTACGTTCTTCAGGTAATAATAAAAGTTAACAAAATAAACAGCCGTTACTCTTCAGGTAATAATAAAAGTTAACAAAATAAACAGCCGTTACCTTCAGGTAATAATAAAAGTTAACAAAATAAACAGCCGTTACCTTCAGGTAATAATAAAAGTTAACAAAATAAACAGCCGTTACTCTTCAGGTAATAATAAAAGTTAACAAAATAAACAGCCGTTACCTTCAGGTAATAATAAAAGTTAATAAAATAAACAGCCGTTACCTTCAGGTAATAATAAAAGTTAACAAAATAAACAGCCGTTACCTTCAGGTAATAATAAAAGTTAACAAAATAAACAACCGTTACTCTTCAGGTAATAATAAAAGTTAATAAAATAAACAGCCGTTACCTTCAGGTAATAATAAAAGTTAACAAAATAAACAGCCGTTACCTTCAGGTAATAATAAAAGTTAACAAAATAAACAGCCGTTACCTTCAGGTAATAATAAAAGTTAACAAAATAAACAGCCGTTACCTTCAGGTAATAATAAAAGTTAACAAAATAAACAGCCGTTACTCTTCAGGTAATAATAAAAGTTAACAAAATAAACAGCCGTTACCTTCAGGTAATAATAAAAGTTAACAAAATAAACAGCCGTTACCTTCAGGTAATAATAAAAGTTAACAAAATAAACAGCCGTTACCTTCAGGTAATAATAAAAGTTAACAAAATAAACAGCCGTTACCTTCAGGTAATAATAAAAGTTAACAAAATAAACAGCCGTTACCTTCAGGTAATAATAAAAGTTAACAAAATAAACAGCCGTTACCTTCAGGTAATAATAAAAGTTAACAAAATAAACAGCCGTTACCTTCAGGTAATAATAAAAGTTAACAAAATAAACAGCCGTTACCTTCAGGTAATAATAAAAGTTAACAAAATAAACAGCCGTTACCTTCAGGTAATAATAAAAGTTAACAAAATAAACAGCCGTTACCTTCAGGTAATAATAAAAGTTAACAAAATAAACAGCCGTTACCTTCAGGTAATAATAAAAGTTAACAAAATAAACAGCCGTTACTCTTCAGGTAATAATAAAAGTTAATAAAATAAACAGCCGTTACCTTCAGGTAATAATAAAAGTTAACAAAATAAACAGCCGTTACCTTCAGGTAATAATAAAAGTTAACAAAATAAACAGCCGTTACCTTCAGGTAATAATAAAAGTTAACAAAATAAACAACCGTTACCTTCAGGTAATAAAATAAACAGCCGTTAAGGTAATAATAAAAGTGAACAAAATAAACAGCCGTTACCTTCAGGTAATAATAAAAGTTAACAAAATAAACAGCCGTTACCTTCAGGTAATAATAAAAGTTAACAAAATAAACAGCCGTTACCTTCAGGTAATAATAAAAGTTAACAAAATAAACAGCCGTTACCTTCAGGTAATAATAAAAGTTAACAAAATAAACAACCGTTACCTTCAGGTAATAATAAAAGTTAATAAAATAAACAGCCGTTACCTTCAGGTAATAATAAAAGTTAATAAAAAATAAACAGCCGTTACCTTCAGGTAATAATAAAAGTTAACAAAATAAACAGCCGTTACCTTCAGGTAATAATAAAAGTTAACAAAATAAACAGCCGTTACCTTCAGGTAATAATAAAAGTTAACAAAATAAACAGCCGTTACCTTCAGGTAATAATAAAAGTTAACAAAATAAACAGCCGTTACCTTCAGGTAATAATAACAAAAAAAGTTAACAAAATAAACAGCCGTTACCTTCAGGTAATAATAAAAGTTAACAAAATAAACAGCCGTTACCTTCAGGTAATAATAAAAGTTAACAAAATAAACAGCCGTTACCTTCAGGTAATAATAAAAGTTAACAAAATAAACAGCCGTTACCTTCAGGTAATAATAAAAGTGAACAAAATAAACAGCCGTTACCTTCAGGTAATAATAAAAGTTAACAAAATAAACAGCCGTTACCTTCAGGTAATAATAAAAGTTAACAAAATAAACAGCCGTTACCTTCAGGTAATAATAAAAGTTAACAAAATAAACAGCCGTTACCTTCAGGTAATAATAAAAGTTAACAAAATAAACAGCCGTTACCTTCAGGTAATAATAAAAGTTAACAAAATAAACAGCCGTTACCTTCAGGTAATAATAAAAGTTAACAAAATAAACAGCCGTTACCTTCAGGTAATAATAAAAGTTAACAAAATAAACAGCCGTTACCTTCAGGTAATAATAAAAGTTAACAAAATAAACAGCCGTTACCTTCAGGTAATAATAAAAGTTAACAAAATAAACAGCCGTTACCTTCAGGTAATAATAAAAGTTAACAAAATAAACAGCCGTTACCTTCAGGTAATAATAAAAGTTAACAAAATAAACAACCGTTACCTTCAGGTAATAATAAAAGTTAATAAAATAAACAGCCGTTACCTTCAGGTAATAATAAAAGTTAACAAAATAAACAACCGTTACCTTCAGGTAATAATAAAAGTTAACAAAATAAACAGCCGTTACCTTCAGGTAATAATAAAAGTTAACAAAATAAACAGCCGTTACCTTCAGGTAATAATAAAAGTTAACAAAATAAACAGCCGTTACCTTCAGGTAATAATAAAAGTTAACAAAATAAACAGCCGTTACCTTCAGGTAATAATAAAAGTTAACAAAATAAACAGCCGTTACCTTCAGGTAATAATAAAAGTTAACAAAATAAACAGCCGTTACCTTCAGGTAATAATAAAAGTTAACAAAATAAACAGCCGTTACCTTCAGGTAATAATAAAAGTTAACAAAATAAACAGCCGTTACCTTCAGGTAATAATAAAAGTTAACAAAATAAACAGCCGTTACCTTCAGGTAATAATAAAAGTTAACAAAATAAACAGCCGTTACCTTCAGGTAATAATAAAAGTTAACAAAATAAACAACCGTTACCTTCAGGTAATAATAAAAGTTAATAAAATAAACAGCCGTTACCTTCAGGTAATAATAAAAGTTAACAAAATAAACAGCCGTTACCTTCAGGTAATAATAAAAGTTAACAAAATAAACAGCCGTTACCTTCAGGTAATAATAAAAGTTAACAAAATAAACAGCCGTTACCTTCAGGTAATAATAAAAGTTAACAAAATAAACAGGTAATAATAAAAGCCGTTACCTTCAGGTAATAATAAAAGTTAACAAAATAAACAGCCGTTACCTTCAGGTAATAATAAAAGTTAACAAAATAAACAGCCGTTACCTTCAGGTAATAATAAAAGTTAACAAAATAAACAGCCGTTACCTTCAGGTAATAATAAAAGTTAACAAAATAAACAGCCGTTACCTTCAGGTAATAATAAAAGTTAACAAAATAAACAGCCGTTACCTTCAGGTAATAATAAAAGTTAACAAAATAAACAGCCGTTACCTTCAGGTAATAATAAAAGTTAACAAAATAAACAGCCGTTACCTTCAGGTAATAATAAAAGTTAACAAAATAAACAGCCGTTACCTTCAGGTAATAATAAAAGTTAACAAAATAAACAGCCGTTACCTTCAGGTAATAATAAAAGTTAACAAAATAAACAGCCGTTACCTTCAGGTAATAATAAAAGTTAACAAAATAAACAGCCGTTACCTTCAGGTAATAATAAAAGTTAACAAAATAAACAGCCGTTACCTTCAGGTAATAATAAAAGTTAACAAAATAAACAGCCGTTACCTTCAGGTAATAATAAAAGTTAACAAAATAAACAGCCGTTACCTTCAGGTAATAATAAAAGTTAATAAAATAAACAGCCGTTACCTTCAGGTAATAATAAAAGTTAACAAAATAAACAGCCGTTACCTTCAGGTAATAATAAAAGTTAACAAAATAAACAGCCGTTACCTTCAGGTAATAATAAAAGTTAACAAAATAAACAGCCGTTACCTTCAGGTAATAATAAAAGTTAACAAAATAAACAGCCGTTACCTTCAGGTAATAATAAAAGTTAACAAAATAAACAGCCGTTACCTTCAGGTAATAATAAAAGTTAACAAAATAAACAGCCGTTACCTTCAGGTAATAATAATAATAAACAGCCGTTAAGGTAAAATAAAAAACAAAATAAACAGCCGTTACCTTCAGGTAATAATAAAAGTTAACAAAATAAACAGCCGTTACCTTCAGGTAATAATAAAAGTTAATAAAATAAACAGCCGTTACCTTCAGGTAATAATAAAAGTTAACAAAATAAACAGCCGTTACCTTCAGGTAATAATAAAAGTTAACAAAATAAACAGCCGTTACCTTCAGGTAATAATAAAAGTTAACAAAATAAACAGCCGTTACCTTCAGGTAATAATAAAAGTTAACAAAATAAACAGCCGTTACCTTCAGGTAATAATAAAAGTTAACAAAATAAACAGCCGTTACCTTCAGGTAATAATAAAAGTTAACAAAATAAACAGCCGTTACCTTCAGGTAATAATAAAAGTTAACAAAATAAACAGCCGTTACCTTCAGGTAATAATAAAAGTTAACAAAATAAACAGCCGTTACCTTCAGGTAATAATAAAAGTTAACAAAATAAACAGCCGTTACCTTCAGGTAATAATAAAAGTTAACAAAATAAACAGCCGTTACCTTCAGGTAATAATAAAAGTTAACAAAATAAACAGCCGTTACCTTCAGGTAATAATAAAAGTTAACAAAATAAACAGCCGTTACCTTCAGGTAATAATAAAAGTTAATAAAATAAACAGCCGTTACCTTCAGGTAATAATAAAAGTTAACAAAATAAACAGCCGTTACCTTCAGGTAATAATAAAAGTTAACAAAATAAACAGCCGTTACCTTCAGGTAATAATAAAAGTTAACAAAATAAACAGCCGTTACCTTCAGGTAATAATAAAAGTTAACAAAATAAACAGCCGTTACCTTCAGGTAATAATAAAAGTTAACAAAATAAACAGCCGTTACCTTCAGGTAATAATAAAAGTTAATAAAATAAACAGCCGTTACCTTCAGGTAATAATAAAAGTTAACAAAATAAACAGCCGTTACCTTCAGGTAATAATAAAAGTTAACAAAATAAACAGCCGTTACCTTCAGGTAATAATAAAAGTTAACAAAATAAACAGCCGTTACCTTCAGGTAATAATAAAAGTTAACAAAATAAACAGCCGTTACCTTCAGGTAATAATAAAAGTTAACAAAATAAACAGCCGTTACCTTCAGGTAATAATAAAAGTTAACAAAATAAACAGCCGTTACCTTCAGGTAATAATAAAAGTTAACAAAATAAACAGCCGTTACCTTCAGGTAATAATAAAAGTTAACAAAATAAACAGCCGTTACCTTCAGGTAATAATAAAAGTTAACAAAATAAACAGCCGTTACCTTCAGGTAATAATAAAAGTTAACAAAATAAACAGCCGTTACCTTCAGGTAATAATAAAACAAAATAAACAGCCGTTACCTTCAGGTAATAATAAAAGTGAACAAAATAAACAGCCGTTACCTTCAGGTAATAATAAAAGTTAACAAAATAAACAACCGTTACCTTCAGGTAATAATAAAAGTTAATAAAATAAACAGCCGTTACCTTCAGGTAATAATAAAAGTGAACAAAATAAACAGCCGTTACCTTCAGGTAATAATAAAAGTGAACAAAATAAACAGCCGTTACCTTCAGGTAATAATAAAAGTTAACAAAATAAACAGCCGTTACCTTCAGGTAATAATAAAAGTTAACAAAATAAACAGCCGTTACCTTCAGGTAATAATAAAAGTTAACAAAATAAACAGCCGTTACCTTCAGGTAATAATAAAAGTTAACAAAATAAACAGCCGTTACCTTCAGGTAATAATAAAAGTTAACAAAATAAACAGCCGTTACCTTCAGGTAATAATAAAAGTTAACAAAATAAACAGCCGTTACCTTCAGGTAATAATAAAAGTTAACAAAATAAACAGCCGTTACCTTCAGGTAATAATAAAAGTTAACAAAATAAACAGCCGTTACCTTCAGGTAATAATAAAAGTTAACAAAATAAACAGCCGTTACCTTCAGGTAATAATAAAAGTTAGGTAAAATAAACAGCCGTTACCTTCAGGTAATAATAAAAGTTAACAAAATAAACAGCCGTTACCTTCAGGTAATAATAAAAGTTAACAAAATAAACAGCCGTTACCTTCAGGTAATAATAAAAGTTAACAAAATAAACAGCCGTTACCTTCAGGTAATAATAAAAGTTAACAAAATAAACAGCCGTTACCTTCAGGTAATAATAAAAGTTAACAAAATAAACAGCCGTTACCTTCAGGTAATAATAAAAGTTAACAAAATAAACAACCGTTACCTTCAGGTAATAATAAAAGTTAATAAAATAAACAGCCGTTACCTTCAGGTAATAATAAAAGTTAACAAAATAAACAGCCGTTACCTTCAGGTAATAATAAAAGTTAACAAAATAAACAGCCGTTACCTTCAGGTAATAATAAAAGTTAACAAAATAAACAGCCGTTACCTTCAGGTAATAATAAAAGTTAACAAAATAAACAGCCGTTACCTTCAGGTAATAATAAAAGTTAATAAAATAAACAGCCGTTACCTTCAGGTAATAATAAAAGTTAACAAAATAAACAGCCGTTACCTTCAGGTAATAATAAAAGTTAACAAAATAAACAGCCGTTACCTTCAGGTAATAATAAAAGTTAACAAAATAAACAGCCGTTACCTTCAGGTAATAATAAAAGTTAACAAAATAAACAGCCGTTACCTTCAGGTAATAATAAAAGTTAACAAAATAAACAGCCGTTACCTTCAGGTAATAATAAAAGTTAACAAAATAAACAGCCGTTACCTTCAGGTAATAATAAAAGTTAACAAAATAAACAGCCGTTACCTTCAGGTAATAATAAAAGTTAACAAAATAAACAGCCGTTACCTTCAGGTAATAATAAAAGTTAACAAAATAAACAACCGTTACCTTCAGGTAATAATAAAAGTTAACAAAATAAACAGCCGTTACCTTCAGGTAATAATAAAAGTTAACAAAATAAACAGCCGTTACCTTCAGGTAATAATAAAAGTTAACAAAATAAACAGCCGTTACCTTCAGGTAATAATAAAAGTTAACAAAATAAACAGCCGTTACCTTCAGGTAATAATAAAAGTTAACAAAATAAACAGCCGTTACCTTCAGGTAATAATAAAAGTTAACAAAATAAACAGCCGTTACCTTCAGGTAATAATAAAAGTTAATAAAATAAACAGCCGTTACCTTCAGGTAATAATAAAAGTTAACAAAATAAACAGCCGTTACCTTCAGGTAATAATAAAAGTTAACAAAATAAACAGCCGTTACCTTCAGGTAATAATAAAAGTTAACAAAATAAACAACCGTTACCTTCAGGTAATAATAAAAGTTAACAAAATAAACAGCCGTTACCTTCAGGTAATAATAAAAGTTAACAAAATAAACAGCCGTTACCTTCAGGTAATAATAAAAGTTAACAAAATAAACAGCCGTTACCTTCAGGTAATAATAAAAGTTAACAAAATAAACAGCCGTTACCTTCAGGTAATAATAATAATAAACAAAGTAATAATAAAAGTTAACAAAATAAACAGCCGTTACCTTCAGGTAATAATAAAAGTTAACAAAATAAACAGCCGTTACCTTCAGGTAATAATAAAAGTTAACAAAATAAACAGCCGTTACTTCTTCAGGTAATAATAAAAGTTAACAAAATAAACAGCCGTTACCTTCAGGTAATAATAAAAGTTAACAAAATAAACAGCCGTTACCTTCAGGTAATAATAAAAGTTAACAAAATAAACAGCCGTTACCTTCAGGTAATAATAAAATAACAAAATAAACAGCCGTTACCTTCAGGTAATAATAAAAGTTAATAAAATAAACAGCCGTTACCTTCAGGTAATAATAAAAGTTAACAAAATAAACAGCCGTTACCTTCAGGTAATAATAAAAGTTAACAAAATAAACAGCCGTTACCTTCAGGTAATAATAAAAGTTAACAAAATAAACAGCCGTTACTTCTTCAGGTAATAATAAAAGTTAACAAAATAAACAGCCGTTACCTTCAGGTAATAATAAAAAACAAAATAAACAGCCGTTACCTTCAGGTAATAATAAAAGTTAACAAAATAAACAGCCGTTACCTTCAGGTAATAATAAAAGTTAACAAAATAAACAGCCGTTACCTTCAGGTAATAATAAAAGTTAACAAAATAAACAGCCGTTACCTTCAGGTAATAATAAAAGTTAACAAAATAAACAACCGTTACCTTCAGGTAATAATAAAAGTTAACAAAATAAACAGCCGTTACCTTCAGGTAATAATAAAAGTTAACAAAATAAACAGCCGTTACTTCTTCAGGTAATAATAAAAGTTAACAAAATAAACAGCCGTTACCTTCAGGTAATAATAAAAGTTAACAAAATAAACAGCCGTTACCTTCAGGTAATAATAAAAGTTAACAAAATAAACAGCCGTTACCTTCAGGTAATAATAAAAGTTAACAAAATAAACAGCCGTTACCTTCAGGTAATAATAAAAGTTAACAAAATAAACAGCCGTTACCTTCAGGTAATAATAAAAGTTAACAAAATAAACAGTTAACAAAATAAACCGTTACCTTCAGGTAATAATAAAAGTTAACAAAATAAACAGCCGTTACCTTCAGGTAATAATAAAAGTTAACAAAATAAACAGCCGTTACCTTCAGGTAATAATAAAAGTTAACAAAATAAACAGCCGTTACCTTCAGGTAATAATAAAAGTTAACAAAATAAACAGCCGTTACCTTCAGGTAATAATAAAAGTTAACAAAATAAACAGCCGTTACCTTCAGGTAATAATAAAAGTGAACAAAATAAACAGCCGTTACCTTCAGGTAATAATAAAAGTTAACAAAATAAACAGCCGTTACCTTCAGGTAATAATAAAAGTTAACAAAATAAACAGCCGTTACCTTCAGGTAATAATAAAAGTTAACAAAATAAACAGCCGTTACCTTCAGGTAATAATAAAAGTTAATAAAATAAACAGCCGTTACCTTCAGGTAATAATAAAAGTTAACAAAATAAACAGCCGTTACCTTCAGGTAATAATAAAAGTTAACAAAATAAACAGCCGTTACCTTCAGGTAATAATAAAAGTTAACAAAATAAACAGCCGTTACCTTCAGGTAATAATAAAAGTTAACAAAATAAACAGCCGTTACCTTCAGGTAATAATAAAAGTTAACAAAATAAACAGCCGTTACCTTCAGGTAATAATAAAAGTTAACAAAATAAACAGCCGTTACCTTCAGGTAATAATAAAAGTTAACAAAATAAACAGCCGTTACCTTCAGGTAATAATAAAAGTTAACAAAATAAACAGCCGTTACCTTCAGGTAATAATAAAAGTTAACAAAATAAACAGCCGTTACCTTCAGGTAATAATAAAAGTTAACAAAATAAACAGCCGTTACCTTCAGGTTACCTTCAGGTAATAAAAAGTTAATAAAATAAACAGCCGTTACCTTCAGGTAATAATAAAAGTTAACAAAATAAACAGCCGTTACCTTCAGGTAATAATAAAAGTTAACAAAATAAACAGCCGTTACCTTCAGGTAATAATAAAAGTTAACAAAATAAACAGCCGTTACCTTCAGGTAATAATAAAAGTTAACAAAATAAACAGCCGTTACCTTCAGGTAATAATAAAATGAACAAAATAAACAGCCGTTACCTTCAGGTAATAATAAAAGTGAACAAAATAAACAGCCGTTACCTTCAGGTAATAATAAAAGTTAACAAAATAAACAGCCGTTACCTTCAGGTAATAATAAAAGTTAATAAAATAAACAGCCGTTACCTTCAGGTAATAATAAAAGTTAAGGTAAAATAAACAGCCGTTACCTTCAGGTAATAATAAAAGTTAACAAAATAAACAGCCGTTACCTTCAGGTAATAATAAAAGTTAACAAAATAAACAGCCGTTACCTTCAGGTAATAATAAAAGTTAACAAAATAAACAGCCGTTACCTTCAGGTAATAATAAAAGTTAACAAAATAAACAGCCGTTACCTTCAGGTAATAATAAAAGTTAACAAAATAAACAGCCGTTACCTTCAGGTAATAATAAAAGTTAACAAAATAAACAGCCGTTACCTTCAGGTAATAATAAAAGTTAACAAAATAAACAGCCGTTACCTTCAGGTAATAATAAAAGTTAACAAAATAAACAGCCGTTACCTTCAGGTAATAATAAAAGTTAACAAAATAAACAGCCGTTACCTTCAGGTAATAATAAAAGTTAACAAAATAAACAGCCGTTACCTTCAGGTAATAATAAAAGTTAACAAAATAAACAGCCGTTACCTTCAGGTAATAATAAAAGTTAACAAAATAAACAGCCGTTACCTTCAGGTAATAATAAAAGTTAACAAAATAAACAGCCGTTACCTTCAGGTAATAATAAAAGTTAACAAAATAAACAGCCGTTACCTTCAGGTAATAATAAAAGTTAACAAAATAAACAGCCGTTACCTTCAGGTAATAATAAAAGTTAACAAAATAAACAGCCGTTACCTTCAGGTAATAATAAAAGTTAACAAAATAAACAGCCGTTACCTTCAGGTAATAATAAAAGTTAACAAAATAAACAGCCGTTACCTTCAGGTAATAATAAAAGTTAACAAAATAAACAGCCGTTACCTTCAGGTAATAATAAAAGTTAACAAAATAAACAGCCGCCGTTAATAAACAGCCTTCAGGTAATAATAAAAGTTAACAAAATAAACAGCCGTTACCTTCAGGTAATAATAAAAGTTAATAAAATAAACAGCCGTTACCTTCAGGTAATAATAAAAGTTAACAAAATAAACAGCCGTTACCTTCAGGTAATAATAAAAGTTAACAAAATAAACAGCCGTTACCTTCAGGTAATAATAAAAGTTAACAAAATAAACAGCCGTTACCTTCAGGTAATAATAAAAGTTAACAAAATAAACAGCCGTTACCTTCAGGTAATAATAAAAGTTAACAAAATAAACAGCCGTTACCTTCAGGTAATAATAAAAGTTAACAAAATAAACAGCCGTTACCTTCAGGTAATAATAAAAGTTAACAAAATAAACAGCCGTTACCTTCAGGTAATAATAAAAGTTAACAAAATAAACAGCCGTTACCTTCAGGTAATAATAAAAGTTAACAAAATAAACAGCCGTTACCTTCAGGTAATAATAAAAGTTAACAAAATAAACAGCCGTTACCTTCAGGTAATAATAAAAGTTAACAAAATAAACAGCCGTTACCTTCAGGTAATAATAAAAGTTAACAAAATAAACAGCCGTTACCTTCAGGTAATAATAAAAGTTAATAAAATAAACAGCCGTTACCTTCAGGTAATAATAAAAGTTAACAAAATAAACAGCCGTTACCTTCAGGTAATAATAAAAGTTAACAAAATAAACAGCCGTTACCTTCAGGTAATAATAAAAGTTAACAAAATAAACAGCCGTTACCTTCAGGTAATAATAAAAGTTAACAAAATAAACAGCCGTTACCTTCAGGTAATAATAAAAGTTAACAAAATAAACAGCCGTTACCTTCAGGTAATAATAAAAGTTAACAAAATAAGCCGTTACCTTCAGGTAATAAAAAGTTAACAAAATAAACAGCCGTTACCTTCAGGTAATAATAAAAGTAATAATAAAAGTTAACAAAATAAACAGCCGTTACCTTCAGGTAATAATAAAAGTTAATAAAATAAACAGCCGTTACCTTCAGGTAATAATAAAAGTGAACAAAATAAACAGCCGTTACCTTCAGGTAATAATAAAAGTTAACAAAATAAACAGCCGTTACCTTCAGGTAATAATAAAAGTTAACAAAATAAACAGCCGTTACCTTCAGGTAATAATAAAAGTTAACAAAATAAACAGCCGTTACCTTCAGGTAATAATAAAAAATAAACAGCCGTTACCTTCAGGTAATAATAACAAAATAAACAGCCGTTACCTTCAGGTAATAATAAAAGTTAACAAAATAAACAGCCGTTACTTCTTCAGGTAATAATAAAAGTTAACAAAATAAACAGCCGTTACCTTCAGGTAATAATAAAAGTTAACAAAATAAACAGCCGTTACCTTCAGGTAATAATAAAAGTTAACAAAATAAACAGCCGTTACCTTCAGGTAATAATAAAATAACAAAATAAACAGCCGTTACCTTCAGGTAATAATAAAAGTTAACAAAATAAACAGCCGTTACCTTCAGGTAATAATAAAAGTTAACAAAATAAACAGCCGTTACCTTCAGGTAATAATAAAAGTTAACAAAATAAACAGCCGTTACCTTCAGGTAATAATAAAAGTTAACAAAATAAACAGCCGTTACCTTCAGGTAATAATAAAAGTTAACAAAATAAACAGCCGTTACCTTCAGGTAATAATAAAAGTTAACAAAATAAACAGCCGTTACCTTCAGGTAATAATAAAAGTTAACAAAATAAACAGCCGTTACCTTCAGGTAATAATAAAAGTTAATAAAATAAACAGCCGTTACCTTCAGGTAATAATAAAAGTTAACAAAATAAACAGCCGTTACCTTCAGGTAATAATAAAAGTAAACAGCCGTTACCTTCAGGTAAACAAAATAAACAGCCGTTACCTTCAGGTAATAATAAAAGTTAACAAAATAAACAGCCGTTACCTTCAGGTAATAATAAAAGTTAACAAAATAAACAGCCGTTACCTTCAGGTAATAATAAAAGTTAACAAAATAAACAGCCGTTACCTTCAGGTAATAATAAAAGTTAACAAAATAAACAGCCGTTACCTTCAGGTAATAATAAAAGTTAATAAAATAAACAGCCGTTACCTTCAGGTAATAATAAAAGTTAACAAAATAAACAGCCGTTACCTTCAGGTAATAATAAAAGTTAACAAAATAAACAGCCGTTACCTTCAGGTAATAATAAAAGTTAACAAAATAAACAGCCGTTACCTTCAGGTAATAATAAAAGTTAACAAAATAAACAGCCGTTACCTTCAGGTAATAATAAAAGTTAACAAAATAAACAGCCGTTACCTTCAGGTAATAATAAAAGTTAACAAAATAAACAGCCGTTACCTTCAGGTAATAATAAAAGTTAACAAAATAAACAGCCGTTACCTTCAGGTAATAATAAAAGTTAATAAAATAAACAGCCGTTACCTTCAGGTAATAATAAAAGTTAACAAAATAAACAGCCGTTACCTTCAGGTAATAATAAAAGTTAACAAAATAAACAGCCGTTACCTTCAGGTAATAATAAAAGTTAACAAAATAAACAGCCGTTACCTTCAGGTAATAATAAAAGTTAACAAAATAAACAGCCGTTACCTTCAGGTAATAATAAAAGTTAACAAAATAAACAGCCGTTACCTTCAGGTAATAATAATAAACAAATAATAAACAAAATAAACAGCCGTTACCTTCAGGTAATAATAAAAGTTAACAAAATAAACAGCCGTTACCTTCAGGTAATAATAAAGTTAACAAAATAAACAGCCGTTACCTTCAGGTAATAATAAAAGTTAACAAAATAAACAGCCGTTACCTTCAGGTAATAATAAAAGTTAACAAAATAAACAGCCGTTACCTTCAGGTAATAATAAAAGTTAACAAAATAAACAGCCGTTACCTTCAGGTAATAATAAAAGTTAATAAAATAAACAGCCGTTACCTTCAGGTAATAATAAAAGTTAATAAAATAAACAGCCGTTACCTTCAGGTAATAATAAAAGTGAACAAAATAAACAGCCGTTACCTTCAGGTAATAATAAAAGTTAACAAAATAAACAGCCGTTACCTTCAGGTAATAATAAAAGTTAACAAAATAAACAGCCGTTACCTTCAGGTAATAATAAAAGTTAATAAACCGTAAACAGCCGTTACCTTCAGGTAATAATAAAAGTTAACAAAATAAACAGCCGTTACCTTCAGGTAATAATAAAAGTTAACAAAATAAACAGCCGTTACCTTCAGGTAATAATAAAAGTTAATAAAATAAACAGCCGTTACCTTCAGGTAATAATAAAAGTTAACAAAATAAACAGCCGTTACCTTCAGGTAATAATAAAAGTTAACAAAATAAACAGCCGTTACCTTCAGGTAATAATAAAAGTTAACAAAATAAACAGCCGTTACCTTCAGGTAATAATAACAAAATAAACAGCCGTTACCTTCAGGTAATAATAAAAGTTAACAAAATAAACAGCCGTTACCTTCAGGTAATAATAAAAGTTAACAAAATAAACAGCCGTTACCTTCAGGTAATAATAAAAGTTAACAAAATAAACAGCCGTTACCTTCAGGTAATAATAAAAGTTAACAAAATAAACAGCCGTTACCTTCAGGTAATAATAAAAGTTAAACAGCCGTTACCTTCAGGTAATAATAAAAGTTAACAAAATAAACAGCCGTTACCTTCAGGTAATAATAAAAGTGAACAAAATAAACAGCCGTTACCTTCAGGTAATAATAAAAGTTAACAAAATAAACAGCCGTTACCTTCAGGTAATAATAAAAGTTAACAAAATAAACAGTTACCTTCGTTACCTTCAGGTAATAATAAAAGTTAACAAAATAAACAGCCGTTACCTTCAGGTAATAATAAAAGTTAACAAAATAAACAGCCGTTACCTTCAGGTAATAATAAAAGTTAACAAAATAAACAGCCGTTACCTTCAGGTAATAATAAAAGTTAACAAAATAAACAGCCGTTACCTTCAGGTAATAATAACAAAATAAACAGCCGTTACCTTCAGGTAATAATAAAAGTTAACAAAATAAACAGCCGTTACCTTCAGGTAATAATAAAAGTTAACAAAATAAACAGCCGTTACCTTCAGGTAATAATAAAAGTTAACAAAATAAACAGCCGTTACCTTCAGGTAATAATAAAAGTTAACAAAATAAACAGCCGTTACCTTCAGGTAATAATAAAAGTTAACAAAATAAACAGCCGTTACCTTCAGGTAATAATAAAAGTTAACAAAATAAACAGCCGTTACCTTAAAATAAACAGCCGTTACCTTCAGGTAATAATAAAAGTTAACAAAATAAACAGCCGTTACCTTCAGGTAATAATAAAAGTTAACAAAATAAACAGCCGTTACCTTCAGGTAATAATAAAAGTTAACAAAATAAACAGCCGTTACCTTCAGGTAATAATAAAAGTTAACAAAATAAACAGCCGTTACCTTCAGGTAATAAAATAAACAAAGGTAAAAGTAACAAAATAAACAGCCGTTACCTTCAGGTAATAATAAAAGTTAACAAAATAAACAGCCGTTACCTTCAGGTAATAATAAAAGTTAACAAAATAAACAGCCGTTACCTTCAGGTAATAATAAAAGTTAACAAAATAAACAGCCGTTACCTTCAGGTAATAATAAAAGTTAACAAAATAAACAGCCGTTACCTTCAGGTAATAATAAAAGTTAACAAAATAAACAGCCGTTACCTTCAGGTAATAATAAAAGTTAACAAAATAAACAGCCGTTACCTTCAGGTAATAATAAAAGTTAACAAAATAAACAGCCGTTACCTTCAGGTAATAATAAAAGTTAACAAAATAAACAGCCGTTACCTTCAGGTAATAATAAAAGTGAACAAAATAAACAGCCGTTACCTTCAGGTAATAATAAAAGTTAATAAAATAAACAGTTACCTTCGTAATTACCTTCAGGTAATAATAAAAAGTTAACAAAATAAACAGCCGTTACCTTCAGGTAATAATAATAACAAAATAAACAGCCGTTACCTTCAGGTAATAATAAAAGTTAACAAAATAAACAGCCGTTACCTTCAGGTAATAATAAAAGTTAACAAAATAAACAGCCGTTACCTTCAGGTAATAATAAAAGTGAACAAAATAAACAGCCGTTACCTTCAGGTAATAATAAAAGTTAACAAAATAAACAGCCGTTACCTTCAGGTAATAATAAAAGTTAACAAAATAAACAGCCGTTACCTTCAGGTAATAATAAAAGTTAACAAAATAAACAGCCGTTACCTTCAGGTAATAATAAAAGTAACAAAATAAACAGCCGTTACCTTCAGGTAATAATAAAAGTTAACAAAATAAACAGCCGTTACCTTCAGGTAATAATAAAAGTTAACAAAATAAACAACCGTTACCTTCAGGTAATAATAAAAGTTAACAAAATAAACAGCCGTTACCTTCAGGTAATAATAAAAGTTAACAAAATAAACAGCCGTTACCTTCAGGTAATAATAAAAGTTAACAAAATAAACAGCCGTTACCTTCAGGTAATAATAAAAGTTAACAAAATAAACAGCCGTTACCTTCAGGTAATAATAAAAGTTAAAACAAAATAAACAGCCGTTACCTTCAGGTAATAATAAAAGTTAACAAAATAAACAGCCGTTACCTTCAGGTAATAATAAAAGTTAACAAAATAAACAGCCGTTACCTTCAGGTAATAATAAAAGTTAACAAAATAAACAGCCGTTACCTTCAGGTAATAATAAAAGTTAACAAAATAAACAGCCGTTACCTTCAGGTAATAATAAAAGTTAACAAAATAAACAGCCGTTACCTTCAGGTAATAATAAAAGTTAACAAAATAAACAGCCGTTACCTTCAGGTAATAATAAAAGTTAACAAAATAAACAGCCGTTACCTTCAGGTAATAATAAAAGTTAACAAAATAAACAGCCGTTACCTTCAGGTAAAATAAACAAAATAAACAGCCGTTACCTTCAGGTAATAATAAAAGTTAACAAAATAAACAGCCGTTACCTTCAGGTAATAATAAAAGTTAACAAAATAAACAGCCGTTACCTTCAGGTAATAATAAAAGTTAAGGTAATAATAAAAAATAAACAGCCGTTACCTTCAGGTAATAATAAAAGTTAACAAAATAAACAGCCGTTACCTTCAGGTAATAATAAAAGTTAACAAAATAAACAGCCGTTACCTTCAGGTAATAATAAAAGTTAACAAAATAAACAGCCGTTACCTTCAGGTAATAATAAAAGTTAATAAAATAAACAGCCGTTACCTTCAGGTAATAATAAAAGTTAACCTTCAAAATAAACAGCCGTTACCTTCAGGTAATAATAAAAGTTAACAAAATAAACAGCCGTTACCTTCAGGTAATAATAAAAGTTAACAAAATAAACAGCCGTTACCTTCAGGTAATAACAAAATAAAAGTTACCTTCAGGTAATAAAATAAACAGCCGTTACCTTCAGGTAATAATAAAAGTTAACAAAATAAACAGCCGTTACCTTCAGGTAATAATAAAAGTTAACAAAATAAACAGCCGTTACCTTCAGGTAATAATAAAAGTTAACAAAATAAACAGCCGTTACCTTCAGGTAATAATAAAAGTTAACAAAATAAACAGCCGTTACCTTCAGGTAATAATAAAAGTTAACAAAATAAACAGCCGTTACCTTCAGGTAATAATAAAAGTTAACAAAATAAACAGCCGTTACCTTCAGGTAATAATAAAAGTTAACAAAATAAACAGCCGTTACCTTCAGGTAATAATAAAAGTTAATAAAATAAACAGCCGTTACCTTCAGGTAATAATAAAAGTTAACAAAATAAACAGCCGTTACCTTCAGGTAATAATAAAAGTTAACAAAATAAACAGCCGTTACCTTCAGGTAATAATAAAAGTTAATAAAATAAACAGCCGTTACCTTCAGGTAATAATAAAAGTTAACAAAATAAACAGCCGTTACCTTCAGGTAATAATAAAAGTTAACAAAATAAACAGCCGTTACCTTCAGGTAATAATAAAAGTTAACAAAATAAACAGCCGTTACCTTCAGGTAATAATAAAAGTTAACAAAATAAACAGCCGTTACCTTCAGGTAATAATAAAAGTTAACAAAATAAACAGCCGTTACCTTCAGGTAATAATAAAAGTTAACAAAATAAACAGCCGTTACCTTCAGGTAATAATAAAAGTTAACAAAATAAACAGCCGTTACCTTCAGGTAATAATAAAAGTTAACAAAATAAACAGCCGTTACCTTCAGGTAATAATAAAAGTTAACAAAATAAACAGCCGTTACCTTCAGGTAATAATAAAAGTTAACAAAATAAACAGCCGTTACCTTCAGGTAATAATAAAAGTTAACAAAATAAACAGCCGTTACCTTCAGGTAATAATAAAAGTTAATAAAATAAACAGCCGTTACCTTCAGGTAATAATAAAAGTTAACAAAATAAACAGCCGTTACCTTCAGGTAATAATAAAAGTTAACAAAATAAACAGCCGTTACCTTCAGGTAATAATAAAAGTTAACAAAATAAACAGCCGTTACCTTCAGGTAATAATAAAAGTTAATAAAATAAACAGCCGTTACCTTCAGGTAATAATAAAAGTTAACAAAATAAACAGCCGTTACCTTCAGGTAATAATAAAAGTTAACAAAATAAACAGCCGTTACCTTCAGGTAATAATAAAAGTTAAACAGCCGTTAAAATAAACAGCCGTTACCTTCAGGTAATAATAAAAGTTAACAAAATAAACAGCCGTTACCTTCAGGTAATAATAAAAGTTAATAAAATAAACAGCCGTTACCTTCAGGTAATAATAAAAGTTAACAAAATAAACAGCCGTTACCTTCAGGTAATAATAAAAGTTAATAAAATAAACAGCCGTTACCTTCAGGTAATAATAAAAGTTAACAAAATAAACAGCCGTTACCTTCAGGTAATAATAAAAGTTAACAAAATAAACAGCCGTTACCTTCAGGTAATAATAAAAGTTAACAAAATAAACAGCCGTTACCTTCAGGTAATAATAAAAGTTAACAAAATAAACAGCCGTTACCTTCAGGTAATAATAAAAGTAAAACAAAATAAATAATAAAACCGTTACCTTCAGGTAATAATAAAAGTTAACAAAATAAACAGCCGTTACCTTCAGGTAATAATAAAAGTTAACAAAATAAACAGCCGTTACCTTCAGGTAATAATAAAAGTTAACAAAATAAACAGCCGTTACCTTCAGGTAATAATAAAAGTTAACAAAATAAACAGCCGTTACCTTCAGGTAATAATAAAAGTTAACAAAATAAACAGCCGTTACCTTCAGGTAATAATAAAAGTTAACAAAATAAACAGCCGTTACCTTCAGGTAATAATAAAAGTTAACAAAATAAACAGCCGTTACCTTCAGGTAATAATAAAAGTTAACAAAATAAACAGCCGTTACCTTCAGGTAATAATAAAAGTGAACAAAATAAACAGCCGTTACCTTCAGGTAATAATAAAAGTTAACAAAATAAACAACCGTTACCTTCAGGTAATAATAAAAGTTAACAAAATAAACAGCCGTTACCTTCAGGTAATAATAAAAGTTAACAAAATAAACAGCCGTTACCTTCAGGTAATAATAAAAGTTAACAAAATAAACAGCCGTTACCTTCAGGTAATAATAAAAGTTAACAAAATAAACAGCCGTTACCTTCAGGTAATAATAAAAGTTAACAAAATAAACAGCCGTTACCTTCAGGTAATAATAAAAGTGAACAAAATAAACAGCCGTTACCTTCAGGTAATAATAAAAGTTAAACAAAATAAACAGCCGTTACCTTCAGGTAATAATAAAAGTTAACAAAATAAACAGCCGTTACCTTCAGGTAATAATAAAAGTGTAACAAAATAAACAGCCGTTACCTTCAGGTAATAATAAAAGTTAACAAAATAAACAGCCGTTACCTTCAGGTAATAATAAAAGTTAACAAAATAAACAGCCGTTACCTTCAGGTAATAATAAAAGTTAACAAAATAAACAGCCGTTACCTTCAGGTAATAATAAAAGTTAACAAAATAAACAGCCGTTACCTTCAGGTAATAATAAAAGTTAACAAAATAAACAGCCGTTACCTTCAGGTAATAATAAAAGTTAACAAAATAAACAGCCGTTACCTTCAGGTAATAATAAAAGTTAACAAAATAAACAGCCGTTACCTTCAGGTAATAATAAAAGTTAATCTTCAGGTAATAAAAATAAACAGCCGTTACCTTCAGGTAATAATAAAAGTTAATAAAATAAACAGCCGTTACCTTCAGGTAATAATAAAAGTTAACAAAATAAACAGCCGTTACCTTCAGGTAATAATAAAAGTTAACAAAATAAACAGCCGTTACCTTCAGGTAATAATAAAAGTTAACAAAATAAACAGCCGTTACCTTCAGGTAATAATAAAAGTTAACAAAATAAACAACCGTTACCTTCAGGTAATAATAAAAGTTAACAAAATAAACAGCCGTTACCTTCAGGTAATAATAAAAGTTAACAAAATAAACAGCCGTTACCTTCAGGTTAATAATAATAAAAGCCGTTCCTTCAGGAACAAAATAAACAGCCGTTACCTTCAGGTAATAATAAAAGTTAACAAAATAAACAGCCGTTACCTTCAGGTAATAATAAAAGTTAACAAAATAAACAACCGTTACCTTCAGGTAATAATAAAAGTTAACAAAATAAACAGCCGTTACCTTCAGGTAATAATAAAAGTTAACAAAATAAACAGCCGTTACCTTCAGGTAATAATAAAAGTTAACAAAATAAACAGCCGTTACCTTCAGGTAATAATAAAAGTTAACAAAATAAACAGCCGTTACCTTCAGGTAATAATAAAAGTAACAAAATAAACAGCCGTTACCTTCAAATAATAAAAACAGCCGTTACCTTCAGGTAATAATAAAAGTTAACAAAATAAACAGCCGTTACCTTCAGGTAATAATAAAAGTTAACAAAATAAACAACCGTTACCTTCAGGTAATAATAAATGAACAAAATAAACAGCCGTTAAGGTAATAATAAAATAAACAGCCGTTACCTTCAGGTAATAATAAAAGTTAACAAAATAAACAGCCGTTACCTTCAGGTAATAATAAAAGTTAACAAAATAAACAGCCGTTACCTTCAGGTAATAATAAAAGTTAATAAAATAAACAGCCGTTACCTTCAGGTAATAATAAAAGTTAACAAAATAAACAGCCGTTACCTTCAGGTAATAATAAAAGTTAACAAAATAAACAGCCGTTACCTTCAGGTAATAATAAAAGTTAACAAAATAAACAGCCGTTACCTTCAGGTAATAATAAAAGTTAACAAAATAAACAGCCGTTACCTTCAGGTAATAATAAAAGTTAACAAAATAAACAACCGTTAAAAGTTAACAAAATAAACAGCCTACCTTCAGGTAATAATAAAAGTTAACAAAATAAACAGCCGTTACCTTCAGGTAATAATAAAAGTTAACAAAATAAACAGCCGTTACCTTCAGGTAATAATAAAAGTTAACAAAATAAACAACCGTTACCTTCAGGTAATAATAAAGTTAACAAAATAAACAGCCGTTACCTTCAGGTAATAATAAAAGTTGAACAAAATAAACAGCCGTTACCTTCAGGTAATAATAAAAGTTAACAAAATAAACAGCCGTTACCTTCAGGTAATAATAAAAGTTAACAAAATAAACAGCCGTTACCTTCAGGTAATAATAAAAGTGAACAAAATAAACAGCCGTTACCTTCAGGTAATAATAAAAGTGAACAAAATAAACAGCCGTTACCTTCAGGTAATAATAAAAGTTAACAAAATAAACA